>NC_132780.1:64502891-64805921 GCF_048418805.1 Vulpes vulpes
AACAAAGTCTCTATCCTCAAAATACTATCTTTTGAGGGGAAGAAATAAGCTAATTTCACATTAAGATAGGTACCAATGAACTGCTGGGAGGGTACAAAGAAAGAGCCTACAAGAAATCAAAAGGTAAGTAAAAATTCAAAAGAGGGAGCTCATCAGACAGTCTTTTCAATGGATAAGCTTTCAACATACTTGTAGGGGAGAGGGCATCTTCCATGGAGGAAGACAGCATAGACAAACAAATGGCATTTGAGGGTGAAGCACAGGGTACTGGGCATTAATGTGGTGGGAACATAGGCTACTCGCTAAGGGAGAAGTAGATAAGGTAGGCAAATGGATGGCACTAAGTCTTAATGAGCCTTGAATGTCAAAGTGAAAAATTTGTCATGAGCTGCTGAAAGTTTCTGAACATGACAGAGATATGATTGAACTAAAACTTTAGAAGGTCAGTTTGGAAAAATTGTATTGAATGGACTGCAAAGACAGAGGCAGGGCCGTATTATAAAAATGAGAATGGAGAGAGACCAATTCAAGAGAATTCATAAGGGAAGATTTATTTTTTTCTGGCAAGTGACTAAGGCTGGGCTATCCACTAGGGTAGCTCCCAGTCACATGTGAGTACTGCCCACTTGAAATGTGACTAACCTGAATTGAGATGCACGATGGGTCTCAAATACACCCTGGATCTCACACACTTACTAGGGGAAAAAAGGATGTAAAATATCTCAATAATTTTAATTTTGATTTTATGGTGAAATGACAATGCCTTGGATATACTGGATTAAATAAAACATTAAAAGCAAAAAACATCTGTCCCTTTTTACTTTTTTAATGTGGCTACTAGAAGTTTTTGTATTGAATGTGTGGCTGCATTATATTTCATTGGGCAATGCTGAACTAGATGTTAGGACAGAAGACGCCACTGGAGGAGCTAGCCAACAAATGATAGAAGAGGGAGGAAGACCTGGCAGCGCTGCCACAGAGAACCCACAGGAGAAATTTTACACGTTGATTTATCTTAAGAGGGCACTGTCAGCAGGTTCACACGCTAGGCAGGTGCCAAGGAACATGAGTAACAGGAAAAATAAGCTATGGAGTTTTTGTCCAGGTAAAGAAATGGGCTGGGACACACAGGCCTGTGAAGAATGGTAAGGGAAGTGAGCAGAGCTACTCTTTCCAGGAACAGCAACGAGATGCAAAATAACAGAGCAATTGTGGATAGTACAGCGGGTTTGGAATAATCTTATTTTTATCAACATGAAAGAGTCCTGGATATGTTTGTAGGCAGAAGGAAAGGAAAAACCGGAAACACAGCAGACAGATGAATGAATGAATGAATGAATGAATGAATGAATGAATGAATGAGAAACTGTAAGTGGGGTTCCTACAGAGATTGCCACAAGAGAAAAGAAAATGTAAAGTTATCAAGAGAGAGAACTTACTTTATGTTTATATTTACATTAAGAGGTGACCAAAGAAGTCATTTGTGCAGATCGTTTGTCTTGAAGGGAAAAGAAGAGGATATGAAGAAATTATCATCTGCGACACTCAGAGGAAGAGCCTGATCCACACTTCAACTCCTGGCTTCAGCCTTACCTCTGAGAGTGCTGTGGGTTCCATCTGGCCACTTACTTAACCATAAACACCTCCCCTTTAGGACACTGGTGCCTTCGGTAGTGGCTTTAAGATTATGAAAAATGATTCACTTAAATCATTTTATCAGAAAAAATAACATATTGTGATTTTTCAGTAGAAATTTTGCTTTTTAAACATTATTCTAAAAGCCACTTTTTTTTTCTTTCTAGTTCTTACAGTTGGTAAAAATCTGCTTCATCAAGAAGAGAATACCTGATTCCATTCACTGATAAAGATAATCCTTATTTTACATGTGTCAATCCTCAGGTACAGGGTATCACATGTACAGATCTGACACATGCTCATCAGTGGGTCTTACTTTGAATGGCCTCTTGTTCCGAGTCGCCGAGTTGTCAAGAGGGGAAATTTCTGGCGAATTGTCTAAAAAGAAAGTCAATTAATTTAGTTTTTAGGAAGTGTGTGGTTCTATTGCAAGCAACTTGCAACTAGTTAATTGGAGAAAGTAAATGTTAAACTTTGAGTAAATATTTAGTCTGGATGAAGTAATATCATACATATTACTATATTGATAAGCAATAATTCATCAGCAGAGGCAAGAAGATGCTTTTTTGATGAGATTATCCTACTGCTCTTGTCTCAACTTCCAAAGTGGATCATACTGGTATCTGCTTTTGCTTAATGTTATGACCAAAGTAATTATTATCTTACTCATGTACTTAAAGGAAAAATTTGAGTACCTTTATAGTAATTTTATGCAGAGGTTTGCCACAATTAAATATCCATCTCCAACCATGAGAGAACACATGAAACATTCTCTATCTTACCAGATCTCCACAGCAGTGTTTTAAATTTTTTTCTATATTCCTTTCTCTACAGTTTACTAAAAATTAGCATGTGATTAAAGAACGAAATCTTTTCTACATGAAACAGGAAAGTGTATGATCTCCTAAGGGCTCCATGGCAAACTTCTTGCATATGTTAACTTCTGGGGGACTGGTTCTGTAGTTTTAACCAGATTCTCAGAATCTGAGAAATCTGAGTCTGCTCCATGACTCTCCAAACAGTTAAGATTACTGCCATCAGGGGGACTTATTAAACAGCAGTGCTAAAATGAATGTTAAAATTTGTCTTACACAATTTCCTCATTTTAGGGAATGAGTGAACTGAATTTTGAAATGGTTAAGTGCTTTTCAGAAGGTCTCACAACAAATTAGTCACTGGCTAGGCCAGAACCTATATCATGAGATTACCAGTACCCTATCACACTGACTCCCTATCTGCCTATCTCCCATAGGCAGATAGGTTCTCAAAATAAATTTATAAATTATTTATTTTCAAAAACTGAGAAGCCAGACTATAGTATTCATTATTTTCTGGACAATGAGTCCCTCTACAGGTTAGAATTTGGATTTCAGTTTACATGAGAGGCAATGTTTGAGACTTAAGCTTCCTATAGTTTTTCTAGGCTATTGTAGGTTCTTAGCAGAGCATGAGAAGAATCACAAAGAACAAGGCTTTCCCAAGAGATTGTTTTCTGATTCTCCAAATAAGATTAACAGACATAAATATAGTAATGCCAAGTCTATAGATTCCCATCCTAACCATACGGGTTGGGCAGAAAGGAATGTTTTTAAATAAGCAATATTTAACCAATCCTCTTGCAACATCTTTGAGTTTGGGGTGTAAACATACTCAGAGTGAAACAGAGAATCATCAGGGAACTATTTATGAAATGAAGTACAAATCTATTAAAAACCATATGGTTGGACTAGCTAAACAATAACCACAATCACCCACAAGACACTTGTCACGTCTACTTAATTTTGCTTCTCAATACAGGTCATACCATGCTCTTTAATATATTTTTCTTTGAACTTTCTTTAATATTACATTAAATCTTCCGATAGCCAGGGTCCCAATGTTCAAAACACAAAGTAGCTCAAGGTAAAAACCTATAGTAGGTAAAATCAAAATAAAACATAGAGTACACCCGTAAGAAATTTCATTTATGCTTATGAAACAAATTTCTCAATATTCTATAAGAAAACTTGCTCAGATGAATGTGTTTCCGCACCGCCTACCTGACATGACTTTAGTTGTAAAGTAGTATAGCCAATATATGTCATCTACCTTTCCAAAGGTGGCTGCACAGGCTGGCTCCAATTTCTCTTTCCTGCAGAAATCTAAATAGTGTGCATAAAGGATGCACCGTGGTAAGCAGACTCCTTCACATACGATGTAATTCTCTTCAAGCCTATAAAAAGGGGGGGACAAAAAATTGGGTCAAACCTTTTCTTTATTTCTCCTTTCCTTTTCTCTTTCACATTGGCTTAATGATTGTCTTTGAATACGGACTCTTGCATCAATGAGTTCATGAGTAGACATGAGTAAATTTTTTTTATTCTGGATATTATTAAGTCAGATCACAAGAACTAAGGCTAGAAGAGCAATGAACACCTGTTAGTGCAGTTAAAATACCATGGCTAACATAAAACCACTCCTGCCTGGTCTATATCCCAAAAAACAGGTCTTAAGCTTATGGAAATCCTCACAATTCATTATGGTTTTCCCTGTGAAGTACAAACCATGAATGGTGAAATTGAAGATGATGTTTTTTTAAAAGCATATTCTCAACCCTAAATGACTACAGGTTTCAAGCCAGCAAATGCCTACAACCTCCAACTTTCATTCATAAACTAGTTCTGAATCCTAAATGGTTAGGGAAGCATGATGATGCATTTATTGGCAAAATACCTAAGAGTAAACTCACTTCACTTAAGTCTGAAATGGTACTGGTCTATTTCTACTCCTATGCTTTTTGCTATATTCAGTACTATAACTACCTAAAATATACCATACACTTGAAACATAATGTACATCTCTAGAGACGTTTACAAATATAACATATATAAATTCAACTGTTGTAAATATAATCATGTAAATTTTGAAAATTTAGACATAATTCTATTTACTTTGAATGTCTACAATTGCAATTAAACACAATTTATATACATGCAATATTATTTAAGTGTTACAAATATCTGAACAGCAATCAAGAGCTCAGAACTTATAGATTGCATTTCCAGTTTTTCTAACAATTCAGTAGGTGATTTTGACTAAAATTTATGTATACCCTCTTTGTAAGTATAGTTAAATTATAATTTTACTGTATAGGAACAATGCAATATACAGTATGCATTCAGATTAAGATTGAGTGCAACTATCCAAGATCTCTGATTTAACATATTTCCAAGATACAGAAGATAAAAGCTTAAAGTAATGTTCATCAGATATAAAGCATTAGCTGTCCATTTTTCTATGAAGAAGGAAAAAAAAAAGAACCAAAACCCAGTAAGATTTGCATCTATTAAACCAAGCACCTAGATGACAGTTAAAGTTACTCAGCCAGATTTTTCACTTCAATTTTCAGCTCTAATTTTTAACATCCCCAATAATCTACAAACCCTAAGTGAAAATTCTCAAAATTCAAATATCTCACTTCATTTTTAAAAAACTATATGTAAGACTCCTTTTTAGGAAAGGGTATGGAAAATTCAAACAAAATTAAAGTATTTTATCATTTCAAAAAATATGAAATTCACTAAGAAAACATTCAACTATTTAAAATCATTTTAACGGCATACATAAAATGTCAACGGTTCACCTGCTGTTTTGATGTTGTTGTAGCCATGTCATTATCTTCAAAATACTAAATAATCTGAGCCATGACTACAATGCTAATTAGGGATATGATTTATTTTCTTTAATTACAGTGCAATCATATTTATGAAATAAAAAACAAGTTTGTTTCCATTCACTTAATTTGAAATGAAAAACTGGAAGTGATCATTCAACAGCTCTCCATAACTTCTGCCCCAATTACCTGATAAAATAGTTGTATCCGAAGTATTCCAGATAATTAACTCAAATATTTACTACTCCAGTGTATTTTTAACCAGTAAGTGTGACATCAACTTCAATAGTTAAGCCATAACTTTAGAATAATATTTGGTTTATATTTCAAATATTTGAAAAGGTTTAAGAATATAATCACAAAAATCCAGTATATGCAAATTATAACTCAATTGAAAATAAAATTTAACAGGTTTTTTGGTTAGTTTTTTAGATATTATTTTTCTTATTGTATTTTTCTAAGATTTTGATCATACTTTACATGTAAACATACAACTGATCAGTAAATAGACCTCTCAAATTATTTGCTTGTTATTTGTAATTTGGGAGGAAATTTATATTCCTATTTCTTCACACTATGTGGGGAAGCTTAGAGTTTTTACTTAGATCCCTCTTCCTTCTGGATAATATTACAAAATACTCTCTATATGTAGAGATCCTACTGATAAACTTGGTTTTAAAAGATTTTCCACAAAATTCAGTTCATGATATTTCCCTATAATAAATCATATATGACAGGTGCCATAAAAATAGTTGAACATTTATTTAAGTTAATAGTAATCTTTTAACCTATTTTTCGATGTCTTCTAGTTCAAACCTATTTCACCTAATGACCAATGCACAATTGTTAACTTGCCCTCATATGGATAAAGGCAATATTAAGATTCTTCCTCCTTCTAAGTTATTTTAAAGAATCAAGTTCTATAAACACACCCCTACTGAATAACAAATATGTTAAGGACCAAATTGACTGTATGTTAAGCAAAAAAAAAAAAAAAGTCATTAAAAAACATTCATTATTGCTGACATTTGACAAAATTATAGCTTGGGACAATAAAGAACAAAGTGATGGGGTTTTGTACTGCAGATCGTTTTTCATCGATACCGGGATATGTCTCTATACCAAATTTTCAGTGAAAAAAAGAAAGGATAAATTTCCTATTGGTATTTTAAACTTCCCCCCAAAAAGTTTCAAGGAGGAGCAAATGGAGAAAAAGCAGATTCTGAAGGTTTTTTTTTTGTTTTTTGTTTTTTGTTTTTTGTTTTTTTTAGGATACTGACTTTTGAAACTCAACAGGTGCTGACTCCTGCGGGGGTCTTACCACTGCAGGGTGAGCTGGGTCTGCTTCTTTTTATCCTTCATCATCTGCGTGATGGTTTTCTTCTGAGACAGGTGTAGATCGGCTGCTTTGGCTTTGCCGTCCTGATCCTCCGCATCCTCTTCTTCAGAGGAAAAGTTACCATTGCTCACATGCATTTCTGCTCGCGCGTTGCAAGGACGATAAAGAAAAATCAGAATGTAAAATCCAGTCGAGTGCCCCGGCGTGTGACGGGGTGGCCTGGGCGGGGGAGGGGGAGGCAGGGGCGGTCGAGAGGAGCACGACGCAACACCTCTTGGAGTTAATTCCTAGTGGACAAACACTTTTCCTGGGGAAAATGCCAAGACCTGGGCTGCACGCTCTAGGTAAACGCGACGTTTGCGGGGCGCTTCCTTTCACTGCGGATGCGCTGCTTGGAATCGCGGCCGCGCACTCACCTGCCTTCACTCCCACGGGCGGCTCGGCCTCCTGCGCCGCGCCCCGCGGCCGCCCGGCCGCCGCCAGGTACCCCGTGGCCTCGGGGTGGACCAGCAGGCCCCTGCCCAGGAGCTGCGCGCAGCTCGCGCCCCGGGCCTCGGGCGACGCCTGGGGCGACGGCTGCGCCTGCAGGAGGGCGGCCTCCAGCTCCGGGACCTTGGCCATCGTCCGCGCCGCGGGACACCTGCGCACCCGCCGCTCGCGGAGCGCCGAGCCCGGGGCGCGGAGCCCGGGGCGGGGCGGGGCGGGGCTGGGGCCCGGCGGGGGCGGGGGCGGGGGCGGGGGCGGAGGGGGCGGACCCGGGGCCCGGCCGCCTCCTGCCCCCGTCGGGGGGCCCAGCCGAGGCTCGACTCGGACCTCGCGCCGCGCCCCCCCCCCCGGGGTCCCATCCCCGCGCCCCGCCCCCTCCTCCCTTTCTCGCGTCCTGCGCGGGCCCCGGGGACTCCTGCACACCCAGAGCTCCCCGAAAGGTGCGAGAAAACCGCAGGGTCCCGCCCGAGGGCTGTGACACCGACGCCGGGTCTGTGGATGCTCGGATCCCTCGGAGGGGGTGGTGGGGGCTCTCCCCAGACACCTGCGGACAGGCCGCCCTGCTCCGGGGGTGCCCAGGGCCTCGCCTCTTTCCTGGAACCAGCCTCGCAGCGTGGAGGAGACGACCCACTAGCTCCCTGCAGCACCTTGTGACTTAAAAAGCGCCCGTGACAGCCCCTCAACTAGTGTACCCAGGGGTGGGGCAACGGACCTCTGTGAGATGCCAAATGCCAGATGAAATCGCGTATTTCATTTCCAATCCCAAATGGCAAGACAGTCCTGTGGGGTGTGTGGGGGGGGGGGGGGATGATATCCTGTGCTCTTTTTTTTTTTTTTAAGAGTTTATTTATTTATTCATGAGAGACACAGACAGAGAGAGAGGCAGAGACACAGGCAGAGGGAGAAGCAGGCTCCATGCAGGGAGCCCGACGTGGGACTGGATCCCGGGTCTCCAGGATCACGCCCTGGGTCAAAGGCGGCGCTAAACCACTGAGCCACCCGGGCTGCCCTACCCTGTGCTTTTTTTAAGAAGGAGAAATAAGTCGAGAGTTGGTGCGTGTGCTGCCTCAATGCCACATATTCTTTCATTCCTCCTATCTTCTGTTCTTTTGACAAATAAGCCCTGTATGCTTACCGTATGCCCAGTGCTTCCCGCCCCACCTCCAAAAAACAAAACAAAACAAAAAAAAAAAAAAACAAAAACAAAAAAAAAAAAAAAAAGCAAGGAATCTGCTCTGGTTCACATTGCTTCACCAGGACCAACAACCTGCCATCTTCTTGTGGAGCATTAGAAAGAGAAATCACCCCTGAGCTTGAATTTAACATCAAACTACATTGCATCAAAATGTAACTTAGAAAAAAGAAAATGAGACTCAAGGTGGTGGATGACTGAAGGGTGAATTATAGGGAACAATAATACAATCTAAGAGCCTGCTTACCCTGCTTAAGCAGCCAAGATTATAGTAGTTGAACCTTTCCCTGTTTTTAGCACCGGCTTATTGGGAAAACATCACTTTGCTGTTGTAGGTGTCCTCCCTACCTGGTACCTCCTGCAGCTGGGCCCAGGCTGGGGCCACCCAGACATCCAGGCCCCCAAAGGCAGAGGCTATTACCCCCCCATCCCAGGGAGAACTCTATCAGTCTACTCCACCCAGTCCCCCAAAAGCCCTAGAACTTTCTCAATCCATGGAGCTTACTTAGGTCTACAAGTTTAGAATGTTCTCTTTTATAGAGACGCTCAGACTCATTTTGTAAAAGTTCTAGTGATTAACTATGTGTACACATAAAGACTCTTATTTATATCACATAATCAGAAAAATATTCAGGAAAATTATTGGGAATTCTTTCTGAATTTCTAAAAATACTATGCACTTGCTCTCTAGGCTAAGTGTGTGTGTGTGTAAGTCATACAGACACTAAATGAATATCTGGCAATTATCCAGTTGAATTGATCAATGGAAACACAAACCAAGCTCATTTAATGCCCTTAGTGAATTTTTTGCCTTAATTTTAAGTAAACCATCTGTCTAACAAAATAACGTTTAAGTTCTTTGTGATTCTAGTCAGAAATATACATTAAATAGACCTCTAAACAAGTAAAGAAATTGAATCGGTAATCAAAAACTTCCACATAAAAAAGCTAGGACAAAAATGAGTTATACCAAATGTTAAAAAATAATTAATGCCAGTTCTTCTCAAAAGGATAAGATCAAGTGAAAACAGTGCTGAAAGTGGGGGAGGGAAGCTGTCAAGATCCTAAATCTTTATTTGTTATCATTAAGTTGAACTCATAAGACCAATTTTTTTAAAGATTTTATTTATTTACTTGAGAGAGAGAGAGAAAGAGATCACAAGCAAGGAGGAAAGGTAGAGGGAGAGACAGACTCCCCGCTGAGCAGGGAACCCAATGTGGGACTCAGTCCTAGGACCCTGAAATCATGACCTGAGCCATAGGCAGATAGGCTGAGCCAGCCAGGTGCCCTGAGATCAAAGTTTTAAAGATATAATAATGATAAACAAGTCATAAGATCCTAAGCAGGATAAGATATAAATATGGAGAAAGATCTCTTAGTGATTCTTAACATTTTTGTTTTTTAAATTCCCTTTAATAAATTGATGTAAGCATAAACTCACTCTCAAAGGGGGGAAACATAGCCCATGAATACACTCACATATATACATTCAAAATTTTGCATGCAATTTGACAGATCTCAAGTTAAAAAAAAATCTCAGGAAGTGTATTCAGTCTTGAGAAAAGGGCATAATGACACCTGAAGCAAGATATTCTTGGAAGTTCCCAGTGGCAGTGTCTTTGTGACTGGAGGCATACAGGAAAAGGGAAAGAAAAAGAATTTGGAGTCACACACATTTGTGCTCATTCTCTGTGTGACTTAGCCTTTGTTTCCTTCTCTGTAAGTTTTCTGAGTACCCTTTTCCCAGCTTCCAACTCCTTGTGTGTTCACTCACCAGCTCCACCGCTGCCACTGAGAGCAGGGACTGCCCTTGGTTACCGGAACCACCATTGCCCACCATCAGAGAGAGCCCAAGAGCCCCAGTGTCCGTATACTCCTTGGGGATCCCTTAGCCAACGACTGATAATTAGGAAGAATAAAAGCCTACTTCTTTGATCTCATGGTAGATAAATCAGAGTTGCAATTTACAACTCAGAGCTCCTTGTGGAATTGGGTGGAAGCATCCTTGGCTGGACAATCCCTGAAATGCCATCTTGCTTGGTTTCTTCCCCTTTGCTGTCCTGCTACATGTCCTCTCTCACTTGTTTCTTCTGGAAACATTTTCTTAAGAATCGCTTTTGTAGATGACTACTTCACTCAAGTTCTGCTGACAGGCATCGCATTCTAGGGCTTATGTAAGAATTGAATGGAATATTATAAACACAAAACTAATACAGTGCCTAGAACAGTAAGCTCTCAATAAAAGGTATGTAATATTCTATTCTGAAACTTTAGATCTCTTTTAGTGCTCATAGATAAGGAGAGAAGTTTTTTTCTCTTTCATTGCAAAATGATTCTGAAAAATATCTTTCTCCTTACTTAGACTATTCCTGGGCTTAGTACAATCTGCAGTAATCATATACTATGAAACTTTCTTCTGTAAAAACACATGTCTCAGGGCACCTGAGTGGCTCAGTCATTAAGTGTCTGTCTTCACCTCAGCTCATGATCCTGGGGTCCTGGGATGGAGCCCCATGTCAGGCTCCCTGCTCAGTGAGGAGCCTGCTTCTCCCTCTCCTTCTGCCCCTCCCCCTGTTTGTGCTTGCTTTCTCTCTCTGTCAAATAAATAAGTAAAATCTTTAAAAAAGTAAGAAGGAAAGAAAGAAGAAAGAAAGAAAGAAAAGAAAGAAAGAAAGAAAGAAAGAAAGAAAGAAAGAAAGGAAGGAAGGAAGGAAGGAAGGAAGGAAGAAAGAAAGAAAGAAAGAAAGAAAGAAAGAAAGAAAGAAAGAAAAACACATATCTCCTCTAATTTTTTTCTTTTCACCAAGATTACTTTTAAAATATAGAAAGTACCTCTTATTCTGCTGTCATGTCATAAATTTCATGCTTTCAAACAAAAGTAAGGATAGTTATGAACTAACCCAAAGAGCCTGAAACTACATGAAGCAAATACTGATTTTGACAAAGGCACCAAGACCCTTCAGTGAAGAAAGAATAAACTTTACAACAGATTTCGCTGAAGCAGCTAGATAACCACATGCAAGAGAAACCCTTTTCCACATGAATTTGAAGCTCTCCTTTGTGCAACATACAAAAATTAACACAAAACAGATCAAAGACTTACATATAAGAGCTAAAAATGTACAATGCTTAGAATAAAACCTAGGTATGCATTTCATTGCCCTGGATTAAGCAAATATTTCTCTAACATGATACCAAAGGCATAGGCAACAAATGAAAAAAAATAGACAAATTGAACTCCATTAAAACGTGTGCATCGAAGGACACTATCAAGAAAGTGAAAAGACAACATACAGAATGGCAGAGTATTTGAAAATCATCTATGTAATAAGAGTCTAGTGCCCAGAATATATAAAGAGTTCTTACAATTCAATAATCCAAAGATAATAGCCCAATTTAAAAATGGGCAAAAGAGTTGAATAGACACTTCTCGAAAGATGATAGACAAACAGCCAATAAGCACAGGAAGAGATGCTCAATATCATTTGCAGTAGAGAAATGCAAATCAAACCCACAGTGAGATCGCACCTCACTCCCACTAGGATTAGAATAGCTATAATTTTTTTAAGAAAGAAAATAAATGTTGGTGTAGGTGCGGAGAGAAGGGACTCCTCCTCATGCACTGCTGGTGGGAATGTGAACTTGGTGCAGCCACTGGGGAAAAGAGTTTGGCAGTTCCTCAAAAAGTTAAAAAGGGTTACCGTATGACCCAGCCATTCCACTCCTAGGTTTATACTCAAGAGAATTGAAAACATATATTGACACAAAAGCTTGTATGCAAATGTTTGTAGAAGGGTTATGCATCAGAGTCAAAGTAGATACAACCCCAATGCCCACTAACTGTGGAGCAGATACGACACAATTTGACATATCCATAAAAAGGAATATCATTCAGCCATAAAAATTAATGAAGCCCTGAGATATGCTATAATGTGGATGGAGCTTGAAAATATCATGCTATGTGAATGAAGCCAAATATCAATGACCACATATTGGTTGATTCCATTTATATGAAATGTCCAGAATAAGCAAATCCATAGAGACAGAAAGTAGGTCAATGATTTCCGGAGGCTAAAGGGAGAGGGTAATGGGGAGTGACTGCTTAATGAGTATGGAGTTTCTGTTTTGGGTAATGAGAATGTTCTGGAATGAGTGGTGATGGTTGCATAACACTGTGATTATGCTAACAACCACTGAAGCATACACTTCAAAATGGGCAAAATGGTGAATTTTATGTCAATAAAGAAAAATTTTTTTACATAAGCAAAGTCAGGTTATAAAGAAACTACTTAAGAATCTGCTACATTCTTACCAGATAAAAATCACTACTTTGGACAAACTTCACAGATTTATTCTTAAACTATGAGCCATTACTTTTGTTATTGTCCTGTAAATTTCAACCAATTATATCTTGATTCCTTCTCCAAGCCTCATCTCTTCCTCTTTCAAACTTGGTTGTGCCATGTTAGTTTAATTTTCTCTTCCTTTCTCTGTTATGTATTGATTGCATTTAGGATGAGAAAGAAATAGTTGGAAATGGGGAATGAAGAGAAGAGACAGGAAGGGTTAAGAAATGATTACAAAGACTGAGGGAGTCAGTAAAATAAAAAGGGAAAGACGAAAGTCATCCAGTTGGTTAGAAGTTAGGAGACAGAGCTGATAGCTCCAATCTCTGGGCAGAACCGCTTTTTCCATAACTGCAGATCAATGTAAAAGGTAAATTAACTTGGAGAAAATCCAGGAAAGGGGTTTTCAAGGCAGCTACAGCCAGATTACATCTGGGCAGTGTTTGGGGCCAGGAAAGGGAGTGTTCAGCTGGAAATGCAGTGAGTGGCAGGCACTAAGGTGATTTAAAGGAAGAATCAGCATTTCTAGGTGACTAATGGGCAGGTCTTGCATGGAATAGAAAAGTTATTTCCCAGATTGCAGTCTTAAGGAGCAATCAAGGAAAATAAGAGGGACTTCCCGTGTAAAATAATTGCTCAGCTAGTGTCTGTGACCCTGCGCCAGAATTCATTACAATCATTGCCAAATACGGTGTTAGCAGACAACTCATGAAAAACAGCTACCTCTTTTACCACCATCATTCCAAAAACAGGCACGTGTCTGAAGCTCAGAACAGGTGCTTCAGCCTGAGCTGGGGGCCCAGAGCTAGTAGCTCTGAACCACCAGTGTTTCAATTGAGAGCATGCTGCTGAAACCCAGTCAATGTCTGTAGACATTTCATCAGATTTTCCTCAGGGCTATGAGGAGATACTCTTCTTGATTTGTAACTCTCCATACTGTAAATCCTAATGAGTGACTGATGCAAATATGTTTATTTGTTGTTCTTTTTTGTTTTGTTCTACATGTAGTTTAGGAAAATAGAAATGGAAGACTAGAGAGTACATAAGGTGCTTTTTGCATTGTACTCATAACTACTCTCTAGATTAAAATTGTTTCAAAATAAAATTCTTAAAGTGAAGTAAGCTTTTTATCTTTAGTAAAAGTTGACCTATACTTGTTTATAAAAAGATATTTACATTATTCTAATGGTGCAGATGTATACATAACATATGTTGAAGCCAAGGAAATATATGTTTTTATTACAATGCTACTGTTAAAAATGGAGAGAATACATTTAAAATATTTCAATATTTGGGATCCCTGGGTGGCTCAGTGGTTTAGTACCTGCCTTCAGCCCAGGTTGTGGTCCCGGAGTCCTGGGATCAAGTCTCACATCGGGGGGCTCTCTGCATGGAGCCTGCTTCTCTCTCTGCCTGTGTCTCTGCCTCTCTCTTCTTGTGTCACTCATGAATAAATAAATAAAATCTTTTTTTAAAAAAGGCAGATATATTAGAAGACAACACGATAAATATTAAAATGGTAGTATGCACAAAGTGCTCTAGGGAGCACAGAGGCAGGAATGAGCAGCTCAGGCAAGGGCAGCCTTGGTCCAAGAAGGGCAAGCAGAGGTTTCACACAGAATATAAAATTGGAACTAGTCTTGAAAGGCTGCTATGTGATTGCAGGTGGAAGACAGAAGGAACAGAATGTACACAGGCACAGAGGCAAGAAGGACTATGGCTGGTTGGAGGAGTGCCTTTGGAGGATAAGGAGCATCATGGAACATGAATGATCATGAGTTGAGATCCGATCTGGAGGACCTGTTCAAGCTAACAAATATATGTTATAACTAATAATAACACATCATTGAGAGGTTTTATTTTAAAATATTTTTATTTATTTATTTGAGAGAGAGCATAGAGGGAGAGGGAAAGGGAGAAGCAGACTCACCACTGAGCAGAGAGCCCAATGCATGGCTCGATCCCAGGACCCTAAGATCATGACCTGAGCTGAAGGCAGACGCCTAACTTACTGAGCCACCCAGATGCCCCAAGGGGTTTTAAGGAAGAAAGTACAAAGAATGAGTGGATTGTAAGGGAGGAAAGTTAGGAAGACCATGTGATACAACAAAACAAAAGTTTGGACTAGGACAATGGCAGTGAACACAGAAAAAAAAGGTGATTTGAGAACATATTAAGGATTAATACACGGTGATTGTGACAGATTTTAACAATATTGGCCCCTCCAGTGATTCATGAGTCCTTCATTTATGCCACTGGCTAATCCCATCCCATGTTGATTCTGAACTTGGCCATTGACAGACATCAGGCAGATAGTTAGAAAGCACTTGGGCATTGGGTTTCATTTCTCTCACTGTTGCTGAAAACTCTGAGACCATCACCATGTGGTCAAGCCCTAATTAGTTTGCTAGAAACATGTCAAAACCATTACTCTAGCTGACAACCAGAATTAACCAATAACTAAAGCCAATTACAAGACATATGAGTGATTTAAATGAAGCCATTCTAAAATAACCAGCTTCTAGCTAACTTGCCAACTGAGTGCAGTATCAAGAGTGAGGCTTAGGAGTAAGTGCAGCCCAAATTGCAGGCCCTTAGAACTGTGCACTAAAAAATAATTGTGGTTTCAAGCCCCTAAAATTGGGAGTGGTTTGTTACACAGTAAAAACTAACTGATACAGTAATAGATTAGTTTATGGCTTATCAAGCCTTGAATGCCACAAAAAGTTGGCTGAACTTTAGAGATTTAGAAGCAGAAGTAGCTAGTGGGAAAAGCAGTTTGAAGAGTGAGTATGGAGCGATTTTGTTTGGTTTTCATGGTGGTTTTTTGTTTGCTTTTGCTTTTTAATTAAGGAAGAATAGAACTCAAAGGTGAGAGAAATTTTGAATCATCAAGCTTACATCAAAGAGTTCATATAAACATCAAATGCAATAATATACACAAAAACACCAAATGAAAAATAATTGTTACCTTGTAAGTCTGTATATATGTGAGTTATACATACTTTATTTTCTATTTGACTTTAGGAATTCACATAAGTGGCTATACACATACAGAGGAAAAGATACACACACGTATCCTATTTTAGGGAGAAACAACTTGGGGGTACCCCAGCACACTTTAAAACAGGTCCCTAAACCCTCTTACACTGTTGGTGGGAATGTGAACTGGTGCAGCCACTCTGGAAAACTGTGTGGAGGTTCCTCAAAGAGTTAAAAATAGACCTACCCTACGACCCAGCAATTGCACGGTTGGGGATTTACCCCAAAGATTCAGATGTAATGAAACCCCGGGACACCTGCACCCCGATGTTTCTAGCAGCAATGTCCACAATAGCCAAACTGTGGAAGGAGCCCCGGTGTCCATCAAAAGATGAATGGATAAAGAAGATGTGGTTTATGTATACAATGGAATATTACTCAGCCGTTAGAAACGACAAATACCCACCATTTGCTTCTACGTGGATGGAACTGGAGGGTATTATGCTGAGTGAAATAAGTCAATAGGAGAAGGACAAACACTATATGGTCTCATTCATTTGGGGAATATAAATATAGTGACAGGGAATGGAAGGGAAGGGAGAAGAAATGTGTGGGAAATATCAGAAAGGGAGACAGAACATAAAGACTCCTAACTCTGGGAAACGAACTAGGGGTGGTGGAAGGGGAGGAGGGCGGGGGGTGGGAATGAATGGGTGACGGGCACTGAGGGGGGCACTTGACGGGATGAGCACTGGATGTTATTCTGTACGTTGGTAAATTGAACACCAATAAAAAATAAATTTATTATTAAAAAAAATAAAAAATAAAATAAAATAAAACAGGTCCCTAAAGTTTCTGACTATAGGAAGGATATAATTTTCACAGGCATACTTTTACTCCCAAACACAAGGAACTGTGCACTTGCTTCTTCAAAATGAAGTGTCCACACAGAGACACATATTATGCGTGTGTGAACCCTAAACCCCCTAAATAAATGAAGCATGTTTAAACAAAACAAAGACAAAACAAATTCACCTTTATTTTTTAATTTTTTAGTTGCCACATATTTTCATAGTGGCCTTAAGGCTGGGATGCCTATTATTACACATAATAAGTTATATAATGAGACATACTAGTTCATCAAGAATTTCAAAACATAATGTGTAGTCTACAAGATGAGGACAATAAACTGTTTCATGTTATATCAATGTTCACGTGGAGAAATGGGCAAGACCAGAATATTTTTTAGTCATAATATTCCCATCATCATAATAAGGTAAATATTGAATTTTTTAAAAAGATTTTATTTATTCATGAGAGACACACAGAGAGAGGCAGAGACACAGGCAGAGGGAGAAGCAGACTCCCTACAAGGAGCCTGATGTGGGACTCGATCCCAGGACCCTGGGATCATGACCTGAGCTAAAAGCAGACACTCAACCACTAAGCCACCTTAGTGCCCCCAAATATTGAAATTAAAAGACTTATACTGTAAGCATAAAGTTTTAGTCATGTTTTATCTACTGTCATGGATAATATAGAAGAAACTAGGTCATCTAAAATTTAAGGCAGTATGCATGATTTCTCATAAACTTGTTTTTAATATTTTCTAATGAATAGCTGATTCCAAACTTCTTTTTCTTCTCAGTGTGTTTCTATATATCACTCCTTAGTTGTTAAATACACCAAATGGCTCCTTTACTTAGAACCCTTGTTCCATGAATATTAAAGATTATAGCTTTTATTTTTTTCTCAGCCTTCTAAGTTTTTGTGTTTTATAAGAGACTTGTAAAAATGCTGATTGTAATCATTTTGCTGTATATAATAATTTGACTAATAATTATTAGTAATTTTGATGAATACATTGCTTTTTAAAACAATATTATAATCAATAACTCGACAGAACTCATACAATTTCCTCAAGCTACACAAGATTAGTTTTGCTTAAATCATTAATTTTGTAATTTGTCACTTAGTGGAATGGATAACTCTACTTACTAACTCCAGGCTGTGGTTCTAAGATCATGCATGCAATGCATTTACTCCTCATCCCTCACTCTGTTTGAAAGCTTTTGAGCTCAACGCATCATCTTTACTGAACAATTTATCAATTGAAGTTGCTGAGTAAATACTACTCTTTCCATAACTTACTGTTTTGGGGTGCCAGTAGAGGATAAATAATGATAGAATGGCATAATATATTTGGTCAAGAGATAGATAGTTGATTATCTATCCAAAAGATAGTTGGAGGGATCCCTGGGTGGCGCAGCGGTTTGGCGCCTGCCTTTGGCCCAGGGCGCGATCCTGGAGACCCGGGATCGAATCCCACGTCGGGCTCCCGGTGCATGGAGCCTGCTTCTCCCTCTGCCTATGTCTCTGCCTCTCTCTCTCTCTGTATGACTATCATAAATAAATAATAAAAAAATTAAAAAAAAAAAAAAAAGATAGTTGGACACAAGACTTAAGATGATACTTCCTGAAATTGTACCATCTGCATCGGCGTTATCTAAAGTACATGTTAAATATACTGTTACCCACCTTAGAACCGGGGAATCACCACATAAGATGGATTTTATCAATATGGTATCACATATTACAAATTTCTCACATTAAGACAAGAAAAATTGGCCTTTAGAAGACATGAAGAAGGATAATGTGTCCCACCCTAAATCATATTCTATAATCTTAGAGAGGTAATGGAGAATGCCTTCAGCTAGACTATGGCTCATTCGGAAAAGAAAGAGGAGGGGAGAGTGTGGTGGGCTGGTTAAGGAAGAAAAAGGTGATCACAATCTCCTAGTAGCCTCAGTGGTGCTTTCCTAGTTTTTCATACCACAGCTCATGTAGAAAACGGCAACGTTCTACACAGCACGTTGGGGTAGACAGATGAGTCTGCTCATAGAAAGAGCTAAGCAGACCAGAGATTCTGAACACTGCAAGAGACAGGAGATCAATGCCCTCTGTGTGCAGAAACCCTGTTAGGAAAATGCTCCAGGGAATATCCATCATTCTGTTAGTGTTCATCACCGCATGCTCTCAGCAATGCCTGGCACTGGCTCTATCTTTTCTACTTTGAAGAATAGGAAGGCTAATACCAGGAGGTTGCTGGGCCACTTTCCTGCTCCTTGTAAAGAAGGATATGGGATGGTTTCCCCATTTCCACAGTCAAGTATGGAATACTATTAAGTAGATATGGCATTACATGTAGAACATTTTTCTGGATTACTCTATGTTATTTACATTTGAGTGTAATGATTTAATTGTTATATTAGAAAGCATGTACAAGTTATCTTGTCTTTTAAATAAGAAAATAAAAACAAAGGCAATAGAACTTATTTTTATCCTCAGATGAAAATTATTTGCATGTTGGCATCTTAAAAAATCATATATTCCAGGTTAATAAAAATGAATAAAGATGAGGAGAAGGAATCAAAAAGAGATAAAGTCAAAAAGCAGCTTTGCTATCAACTTTTATAAAACCAAAAATAGCTAAAAACATCAAATGATTAATATTTCAAATAAAAATCCTTGTTGATCACTTTCCTAAATTATGTAGTACTAAAAATTTGAGTTTCAAAAAAAAATTTGAGTTTCCATATATACATGTCAAACTAGGTTGAACTTTAGTTCAACATTGTATCTTTCAACATTAATTGGGTGCACCAAAATAAATCAGAATATATAACTTTGAAAATAATGCATCAACTTAAAAAAATAAATGGCACATAGTACTAACCGTAAACTATAGTAACATTTATACTAACATGGAAAGCAAATAATGATCATACATTTTGTGTTGATCTAGTTGTAATTTCTGTTTACTCATGTCCCCAGAAACCTAACTCATTGACAAATAGAGCAACTTAAAATCAAATGTAAAACCAAGTTGCATATTAAGCCTACTCACCAATTGACAGTAATGTGAACTAAGCTTCAGTTTTATGAACTGAATAAATAGCCACTTCATCTTTACAGCATAGCTATTATAACTACTAATTTTTAACTTAAATCATATCAAAAAGGTGGTTGATGATTTGTTTCTAACTATGAGTTAATTTTGAAGGGAGACATGAGAGGCATAAAAGTTAATTGATCCCTTCAGAGATGGTAGGGCAATTATCAAGGTCATTATTTGACTTGCTGGTGAGCCACGTAAGGAAAATTAGACTAATGGAAAATTCTCTTACGATGTTTCCATTAAATAATCTATGGATTGCTAGCTCCCTTCAGCACTCACTTAGAGTTAGAAATAAGAAAATTGAAGATGACTATAAAAAAGGGAAATTGCAATGGTTGAGACAGGAAGTGATTAAGGTAAAAAGAAGAACTTTAGTTGAGTCAGGGTCACGGTAAGAATGATTTCTGTTTTGACCCTGTTCCAGTGTATTGGAAAAGCAAGCCTATGGAGAGAAAAAGTAATTCCACAGTGCCAACATATGGCATATGTTACACTTCAATTGTTTCATCATCCACTTTGATGTGAATGAATTCAAACAGTAAGCTAGAAAAATTGGTACTCTACAAAATTGGTACAGAAATTTTGTATAAATATGAATGCATGTCATAGATACTGAAATTCTGGGTTTAATTTTAAAGTTAAAGTGATTTTAGAAACAACAAATACGGGAATCCCTGGGTGGCTCAGTGGTTTATCACCTGCCTTTGGCCCAGGGCGCGATCCTGGAGACCCGGGATCGAATCCCACGTCGGGCTCCCGGTGCATGGAACCTGCCTCTCCCTCTGCCTGTGTCTCTGCCTCTCTCTCTCTCACTGTGTGCCTATCGTAAATAAATAAAAATTTAAAAAAAAAAAAAAGAAAGAAACAACAAATACCCACCATTTGCTTCGACATGGATAGAACTGGAGGCTATTATGCTGAATGAAATAAGTCAATCGGAGAAGGTCAAACATTATATGGTCTAGTTCATTTGGGGAATATAAAAAATAGTGAAAGGGAATAAAAGGGAAAGGAGAAAAAATGAGTGGGAAATATCAGAAAGGGAGACAGAACATGAAAGACTCCTAATTCTGGGAAACGAACTAGGGGTCGTGGAAGGGGAGGAGGGCGGGGGGTGAGGGTGACTGGGTGACAAGCACTGAGGTGGGCACTTGACGGGATGAGCACTGGGTGTCATTCTATATGTTGGCAAATTGAACACCAATAAAAAATAAATTTATAAAAAAAATTTTTTTAAGCAAAAAAAAAGTTAAAGTGATTTTTTAAAAAACTCACAACCTTCCAATGTTTTATTAAGATTCACTGCACCAGAGAATGGAAGGATATGAATAAGATTTCACTACTTCATTCAGTGGGCAGTAGGCATGATGTGCTCTCTGTATAGTTAACTGTGGAAAACCCAGCAGGAAATGGAGCTCCCTCCCTGTCAAGGATGCACTTTAATTAACTCTTGTAGGGAGAGAAGATTACATGCAGGCATGATGAGTAGTAGTTTTGCCCAACAAAGTATCTATGCACAATAGATTAATGACATCCAAAGAGACCTGGAACTCACATTCACCTGGGTACAGTCCTGAAGTCTAGCAAGGAAATAAATGCTGATAAGAATATGGAGAATGAAACAAAGGGAAATGGAAAACAACAAAAACTAAATATTGATATATTTTAATGAAAATTCAAGACCCAAAGGAAATAACCAAGATAACTGAAAGGAGTAGATCTTGGCACAATTGGAAAAAACACCTGATGGAATAACGGCACATTGAATCCTATGAGCTAGGAAAGAGGCGCAATGAGTAAAAGAATGTATGTGAAGGATTTGTCACTATCTATATCATTAATAGTATATAACACTTTTTCTCATAACGTTTTTTATAGGAATTCATTAACTTACTGGGTTTCAACAATAACATATCATATACCAAACACATGATATGCTGGGCAATATGTTAAGTACTTTGTATCTGTCTCTTTAGCTTCACTGATTCGATGAGGTAGGTGTGAATATGACGTTTTTTTTACAGAGGTACAAACTGAGACTCAAAATGGAAGTGACTTGCCCAACACCTCATGATTAGTAAGTGAAGAAATAGGAATGAACTCAGCCCTGCTTGACTTAAAGGTTCATATCTTAATCAGTGCAACGCCAAGCTTGCTGGACCTTCCACAACACAGGGGCCAGGTCTGTCTTACACAGGCTTGAACCCGTGGTTCTAAGCCTTCCAATCCACATCCCCACCTTAGCCCCCATCTTATAGCAAATGGTTTGTAATATTCTCTTTAGAGAATATGCCAAAAGGAGTTTATATATAGTTTACTGTAATATATACTGTTTACTATATATATATATATATATATATATAGTTGACTATAAATCATACATATATATATATATAGTCAATGTAATGTACTGGTTCTTATATAAAGAGTAAACTACAGAAAGATTGTTAATAATAAATAATAGGCATTTCAATAGATACACGCTCAGGAATGACAATGCTAAAAACTTCATTAAGAAATTTGATGCTTGGGGATCCCTGGGTGGCTCAGCGGTTTAGCACCTGCTTTCTGCCCAGGATATGATCCTGGAGTTCCAGGATTGAGTCCCACATCAGGCTCCCTGGGTGGAGCCTGCTTCTCCCTCTGCCTGTGTCTCTGCCTCTCTCTCTGTGTCTCTCATGAAAAAAATAAATAAAATCCTAAAAAAAAAAAATTGATGCTTGCATCTAAATATAGAGTCACCATAATGGAAGAGTTATACATGCAGAGAACTTTCTTTGGTCACTAAAATACATAAGAGGTATTGCCATTGGTAATGCAGTTTTCTAAAATAATAAGCAACTCTTGTTAAATTTCTATGCAAAATATGGTGATTATATTAGCATAAAACAAAGTAGAATTCAGGACAAGGAATATTATCAGAGATAGAGACATTGCATATTGATAAGAGGGGCAATTCTTTAAAACCTTAATAGATATTCATTTAACAACAAAACTTCAAAATTCATGAAGCAAAAACTGAGATAACTAAAGAAAGAAAGTCCACAATTGTAGAGACTTTGACGTTCATCTCTTAATAATTAGTAGAACTAAGTAGACAAAAAACTAGTAAGGATATAGAAGATCTGAACAAAACTATCAGGAAACTTGATCCAATTGATACTTACAAACCACTGTATCCAACAATTATATACACATTCTTTTAAGAGTATGTGGAACATTTATCAAATATACTAAGCTATTAAGGAACAAAAATCAGTGTATTTCAAAAAGTCAAAATCTTATAGGGCTTGTTTTGAATGGAACTAAATAAGGAATTAGCAACAGAGAGATATCTAGAAAATCCCCATATATTTGGAAATAATACATTCCTAAGTAACACATGGGTCAAAGGGGGGAAAATATCTTTTAACTAAATGATAATAAAAACCTAATCTATCAAAATTTGATATTAAACAAAATTGGTGAGATTCAGATAATGCAGTATTTACAGGAAAATTTATAGCTTTAAATGACTACACTAGTAAAGAAAAAAAAGGCTTAAAATCAGCGATCTATGGGGCAGTTGGGTGGCTCGGGGTTGAGTGTCTGTCTTTGGCTTAGGTCATGATCCCAGGGTCCTAGGATCACGTCTCTCATCGAGGTCCCCACAGGAAACCTGCTTCTCCCTCTACCTATGTTTCTGCCTCTCCCTCTGTGTCTCTCATGAATAAATATATACAAATCTTTGAAAGAAAATCAGTGATCTAAGTTGCCATCTCAAGAAGTTAGCAAAAAAGAAGCAAATTAAAACCAAATAAGTAGGGATCCCTGGGTGGCTCAGCGGTTTAGTGCCTGCCTTCAGCCCAGGGCGTGATCCTGGAGTCCTGGGATCGAGTCCCACATCAGGCTCTCCGTAGAGAGCCGGCTTCTCCCTCTGCCTATGTCTCTGCTTCTCTGTGTGTGTGTGTCTCTCATGAATAAATAAATAGTCTTTCTTAAAAATAAATAAATAAATAAATAAATAAATCAAACAAACCAAATAAGTAGAAGGAAAGTCATAATAAAAATATGAGAAAAAATCATTTCAATAAAAAACATTGAAGAATATTAAGAAGTTGAATATTTGAAAAGATTAGGAAAATTTGTAAACCCCTAGCAAGAATAATTTTTTTTAAGTGAGATAAAACATAATGACTGCTCTCCAGTATAAAAGATATTACTATAGATCCTAGATATAGCAAATGACAATGTTTATGAACAATCTTAGACCAATACATTTTAAAATCTAGACAAAATGGACGAATTTTTTCTAAAACTCAACTCCTTAATGCTGATTCAACAAGCAATGGAAAATCAGAATGGTTATATTCTATTTTTAAAAATTAAGATCACAACCAAAACCTTTTCCATAAAGAAAACTACAGGTCTGAATGGTTTCATTAGAGATTCCTAACATATATGTAAAGAAGAAATAATGTCACTCACAAATTTTCAAAAAAACAGAGGAGGGAATACTTTCCAATTCATTTTAGAAGGTCAACAACCACTACCAAAAGCTGACAAAGACATTACACAAAAATTCTCAGCAAAATTGAATCCAACAAGATAAGGATGATCTGTTATGACAAAGGGCTTTTATCCTGGGAATGCAAGCATACTTTGACATTCTAAAGTCAATCAATACAATTCACTACCTTAACAGAATAGAGGGGGAAAAAACATCTCAATAAATACAAAAAAGGCATTTGACATAATTCAGGTAAAAGCACTCAGCAAACAAGGAAAGATGGGATTTAATTGGGCTCACAGGGGGAAACTATTAGAGAAAAAAATAAATAAAAAGTAGTCGAGGCACTGCTTTGCCTATCATCTAACAAAAGGAATCGCACTGGAAAAATTTGCTTTGCAATTTGGGTTTGCAAATGGTCACAAAGGTGGTAAGGATGATGATGGTGATGGTGATGACGACATGATGGTGATTGTATTCTATTTGGAAAGCTTTGTTCTCAAGATTCAAAGGCCTTGTCTACTGTCCTTGGCTCAAAACAAAAACACAGTAGAGAAGATGTCTGCATATTCAGAAAATCCAGGTGAGCAAAGGTATAACAGACTTTTCTTTCTAAAACTAAACTGAGGGGATCCCTGGGTGGTGCAGCGGTTTGGCGCCTGCCTTTGGCCCAGGGCACGATCCTGGAGACCCGGGATCAAATCCCACTTCGGGCTCCTGGTGCATGGAGCCTGCTTCTCCCTCTGCCTGTGTCTCTGCCTCTCTCTCTCTCTCTCTGTGACTATCATAAATAAATAAATAAAAATTTAAAAAAATAAAAAATAAAATAAAACTAAACTGAACTTACTTCTGGAGGCCTCATATCTGCTCAGTGGTAGATAATATAACCTTATTAATTCAAGGGAAACTCATTTACTCCAACAATTAACAAATATTTACTAAGTACTTATATGTGCCAGGCACTTGGGATTCATAAGTGAAAAAAAAAAAAAAAAAAAACAAGAAACAACAACAACAACAACAAAAAGAATAGAAAAAGATCTTGCCTGTGAGGAGTTTTTATTCTTCTATCAAGAAGATAGACAATTTAATTAATTAATTAAGTATAAATAAACAAGTTGTATATGAGGTTAAAAGGACCTAGGTAGGGGGAAAAGTCAAAATAGTACAAGGTAAGTGGAATCAAGAGTCTAGGGCTGATGGAAGTGTGAGAGGGTGCTAGGGGTAAGGATAATTAATAGCATTAAATAAGGTGAGCAGGATATGCCTCTTTGTGATGATGACATTTGAGCAAAATACTTAAAGGAGGTGAGGAAGTTTGCCCAGTGACCATGTGGAAGGACAGTATTCTGGGTAGAAGAAACTCCTAGAGCTATTAGCAGCAACATGCTGAATTTTTTTTTTCAGGAGAGCAGAAGGCCATTGTGGCAGAGGTGAATGAGGAGGAGGACAGAAGAAGAAGGTGAAGTTAAATAAGTAATAGGGACTGGATCCTGTAAAGTCTTGAAGATCACTATAAGAACTTTGGGTTTTACCCATTGCTGAATTTTGGGCAGAGAAGGGACAAGGTCTGACTTACATTTCAACGTTCCCTCTGGCTTCTGTGTTGAGAATGGGCTGCAGAGGAATGTTCTGGTTATCTATTGCTGGCTAACAATTCACCCCCAAAAAAAGAGTCTTAGGACACAACCACCATTTTATCTCTTGATTTTTGTGAGTTAAAAATCCAGGCAAGACTCATCTGGGTAATTCTGTTCCATGTGGCATCAACTAAGGTCATCTAGTGATATTTTGCTGTTGGAAAGGCTACTCTGGAGAGTCCAAGATGGCTTCACTCAAGGGTCTAGTGTTTTGGAAGGTTGGGCTGAGACTGTCCACTGGAGTACCGACATATAGACTCCTCACCGTGGAGGACTGGACTTTTGCATAGAACTGTCGGGCTCCCTGGCTGTTCCAAGAATCAGAAAGTGGAAGCTGCCCATTTCTTAAGAGTTGGGCCTGAAAACTCACATAGCATCACTTCTGTGATATTGTAGAGCTTGAGGAAGTTACAGAATCAGCCAAAAATCAAGGAAAGGGACCATAGATTACATATCACATCTCTCTGTGAAAGAAGTATCAAAGAATGTGTGGCAATCTCTACAGTCTATTCTCTGACCACAAATTACTTAATATTCCTCCACTTGTAAACTATAATCCTTCCTTCCTCAAACCCTTAAATGTACCTTCCCTTATAACACCAGCTTCAGGCTCAGGTCCAGGATCTCATTGTCCAGATCACAACCTTGCCCCTATCTTCTGCTTCCCCCAACCTATGAGAATTTTATCAAATCAGGATGGGGGATCTGCTTTGATATCATCATCATCATCATCTTTTTTTCAAATCAACTTTACAAGGCAAACACTTCCTACTCCATTGCCCCTGGGCTGCATCTTTGCTTTCTTTTCTCTCACAAGTCCAACCCCATCAAGAAAGTCTTGGCTTTAAGATGATAGTCTCTGCTGAATTTTTTCAAAAAAATTTTGAAGCTTATACACCATGAACAAGCTTTGTGTTTAATCACCATGAGAAAATTAATGTCACAGTGCAAAAGGGACTGGCCTGGGAGAAAACTGGGGGCAGACAGGCAACCTAGGAGGTCATTGCAATCCTCTGCACTTAAGACGACATGGACCACGATCTTGCTTTGGACTGGGTTGGTGATTTGTTCTCTTGTCCAGTGATAATGTTGAAAATGATTTCTTCCTTAGGTTATACTGACTCTATCCAAAACATATTTTATTATTCTATGTTTTGCCATGTCAGAAAGCTCTTAAAAAGATGTCTAACACCACGTAATCATTATCATTATTAGTAGTAATTTATTTCTTAGAACCTAGGAATTTTCAGTTCTTCCAGTAAATGTAGTCTATCATTGTGTAGAGTTACCAGTAGGTGGGGATGTTGAACAATATTTTTCTGGATTGTCATAAGACTTGTTCCCAATTAAAAAAAGGGGGGGGAGGGCTGTGAATAAACAGTTGCCCTATTATTTGCATAATCTCTTAATGAAAAAAATATTTTAATTATAAAAAACTTTTTAAAGGTTTCTAAATAACCAAAAATGATCGTATTCAGCCTAGAATGTGAACTCTGAAGCTCCTGTGGAAAGAGTCTTTCACTGCAACAGGTCAACATTTCAGCCTCTCGCCTCTTGATTACTTAGTGGACTCTAAATCAATATCTCATTTCAGTTTTGGGCTAAGGACTTCAAGAGTGGCTTATAAAATATAAATAATGAGTAAGTGCCTGTATCTGACTCACTTACTGAAAATACTAAAGTAGAGCCTGACTTTACTTACTTTCTTATTATTAACAGCTGTTAAGCAACTCCTGGTGCCAGGTGCTAAATTAGGTGCTTTCCATACTCGGTAACCTTGTAGCTGCAGGGCAGCCCCAGGAGGGAGTATTATTCATTTTATTTTACGTATAAGGGAGCGGAGAAATTAAGTTACTTGGCTAGGCTCATTCAACTACTAGGTGGCAGAGACAGAAGTTTAACTCACCCTTGGTTGACTCATGTTTTTCATCTACCTAATAAGACATCAAAATACATTTACTGATTTTTAAAAGAGAAATTAAATTGAGCACATGTGTTGTAGGTCATACTTCTGTTTAAGTATCTAATTGATGGACTGTTTCATCCTTGGAGACAATTCTGACTCAAGAGCCTAAATATTAAGTCAAATTGGCAAATATCTCTCCAGCACAGAAACGACAACACTGAACAGCAAATGTGGCTTCAGTCTCAGGGTGGGGGTTTCTGGGCATCTATGGAAGCTGCCAATTTAGCAACAGAAGAGTAATGTTTTCCTGATTTCCCTGGAGAGTTCTTGCCTTGAACTTGTCATCCTAACCTAAATGAGATACCATTTTTTCCTGAAACTTTAGGGAATAACAATGGAGAGGGATTTGAGAAGACAAGAGACTGAATGTTAGAAAATATTTTAAATTCATATGTTTAGCATAATTTATAAAGAACCCCTTAAATCAATAAGAAAATGGACAAACCTCATTTTCAAATGGACAAAACAGAATATGCACTTTGTGGAAGCTGTCTCCGTGTGGCCCCCTCTCCCTAGGGTGAGGGTGAATAAAGGCGGAGAAGTGAGAACCCTGAGAGCTTGGGGGGGGGGGGGTCGAGGGGAGGGGGAAGGGGAAGGAACAGTTCAACCCAGTGTATCCCATTTGATTTAGATAAAAAATCCTTTTATCAAAGGACAACTAATAATATCTTAAGGAAGTTTGGGAAGCAATGATCTAGAGATTTTATTCTTTGTCTCTTTCTCTAGTACCTCACATAAAATTCTCTAGCAGATTTTCCTAGCACCCATACTTTGAAGTCATCAGACACTTCTCTTTTGCTAGGATCCTATCATTCCCTGAAATTCTAACTCATCAGTATTTTGTGGGTTTTTTTTGTTATCTCCTAAAATATTTTTTCTGAAGTGGAGTTAAATTTTTTGTTTACTTTATCATCATAAGAAAATGCTTTCATCATTTCTTGTTTACTATAGTAAATTAGAGTGGTTTTAAACTAACCCAGAAAGTGAAATGTGAAAATATACTAAGAGATAGTAACAGAGTTCAAAACTTGAAAAATATCGTTTATTCTTTTCCTGTTTTTCTTTACTGTCTTTGAAGCCAGTTGAGGAAACTCTTTGATCTTTTCATTTTCCAAGATGGACATATTCTGTTGTTGTTAGGTAAACAAAAAGACAGAGCTGTGAAGACCGAATTAAATGTTTCAGCCACACCTCATTAAAATGTATATTTACCACATCCTTAGTAAGAGAAAAGATGGTTTGCATTTTACCTTTTATCCCATTTTATCTGAATATTTTGGGATAAATATAACGATACAATAGTATTGAGAAATATTGTATAGTTTTCTTGAATTTTTATCTACCTTGTTACAGTCTCTATAGCCAACTAACACAACGTTCTGAATCTGTCCAACATCCTTAGTGTATCTGTGAATGAAAACTGAGAAAAGAAAAATATATGAATTTTAGAGCTGGCAATTTTTCTAAGTAATGACATCAGCAAATTCTCCTGGCTCTACTTTTTAAATATATTCAGATTTTGACTACTTCTCACTTTCTGTGCTGTTACTAGATTCATCAGAACCAGCATCATCTTATCTAAATTATTGCAACAGCTACTGACTCACATCTAATCTATTCTCAACAGAGATAAAATGATTCTTTAAACATGTAAATCGACTATATCACTCTACTACTCAAAATCTTCCAGTAAGTTCCCATTTCAGAGTAAAAAGTCAAATCCTTACGATAATTTGCAAGGCCCTCATGACACAGTCCCCTGTCATTTCTCTAGTTTATTTCTTACTTTCCCCCTTGTTCTCTTTCCTCCAAATACACTGGCCTCCTTGCTATTCTTCCTTTCCAGGCCTTTCCACTGGCCTCTACCTGGGTAACTCTTTCCTCTCACATCCACAGGGTTCCCTCCCTCACCTTAAATCTTTCCCCAAATGTCATCTTCTTAGCAAGGCCTTCACTGATGAACTTACCTGACTAAAATCCCAACCCTACTCTGGAACTTCCTATGTCCTTTCCTGATTTACTATTCTTCATAACCTTCCTAATACCTTCTAATATATGATAAAACATACATTTTGTATAATTGTTTGCCTCCTCCGTTAGAATGTAAACTTCCTGAGGGATGTTTCCTGTTTTGTTCACTTGTGTTTTCCCACCACCCAACCCAGAACAGTTCCAGAGATATTTAGGCACAGTTTAATATACCTCTTTCCCAAAAAAGGAAAGTATCTACAGGCAAATTAAAAGTAACTTTGATCAATTGCCAGCTAACTGTCTGAGGCTAATTTAGACAAAGCATGCCTCAGAATAGAATTGCAAGTTTAAACGATCCAAGTTCTTTCTACATTTCCCTAAAGCACTGAATTGCTACATAGTCGGTTTACCTTTAGTAGTCTCTCAGAAAATTTGATAATAGTCTATCAGCACATGATTCAAAGGGGCACATGCACCCCAATGTTTGTAGAAGCCCTATCAATAGCCGAATTATGGAATGAGTCCAAATGCCCATCGACTGATGAATGGATAAAGAAGATGTGGTATATATGTACAATGGAATATTATTCAACCATCAGAAAGAATGAAATCTTGCCATTTGCAACAACATGGATGGAACTAGAGGATATTATGCTAAGTGAAATAAGTCAGAGAAAGACAAATATCATATGGTTTCACTCCTATGTAGAATTTAAGGAACAAAACAGATAAAAATGGGGAAGGAAAAGAAAAAGAAAAGAAGAGCAGAGAGGGAGGCAAACTATAAGAGACTCTATAGTTAAGAGAACAAACTGAGGGTTGCTAGAGGGGGGGGTTGGGCGGGTGGGCTAAATGGATGATGGGCATGAAGCAGGGCACATGTTGTGATGAGCACTGGGTGTTGCATGTAAGTGATGAATCACTAAATCCTACTCCTGAAACCAATATTACACTACATGTTAACTAACTTGAATTTAAATAAAATTTTTAAAAATAGTCTATCAGCACAAATATATATATGACTCAATCTCATTTCTTAATTCCAGCTCTCATTTTCTATTCTACAGATTTAAAGAATTACATACATTTATTTCTATAGTATTTGAGGACAAATTTGAAGAGCTAAATTGAAATAACTGGTCAATTGAATCTAGCCATTCTATAAAGCAGACATAAGTAGAATTATCTTTCTAAATTAGTTATCTGTTACACTGGCTTTTTCAATCATAGTAGAGAGGTTTCTACCTATTTGTTCCCAAGAGCTCTATTATCCCTTTGTACAAGAAGCTTTGGAAAAAAAAAAAAACTCTCAATGATTGCTTGCCAACTGCAGCAGTTAGATCTGCAATAATTCACCAACCTAGTCTAACCAAAGTTGTCTGCCTTTGTTTGAGGGATTAAACCTGTTGATTATCTAGAATCCCAAGGAAGAAGACCTGAGCTTGTCTTTTACACAATGTCCTATTTCCCTCCCCAAATCACCAACCTCTTATTTTTGCTTAGATCGATGTGAAACCTATAGAGTCAAATATTTTTGTTGCTGAGCAATCTGCAGTCCTTTCACTGGCAACCTGTTCATATGCCAGTTTCTGGTTTTGTCGTCTATTACCTATCATGTACTTTGGCCTGTTCCTTGCTACTGAATTGAAACTAAGAGCTGCATACATAGCACACATAAAAAGTTGTTTATCCTTAAAACACAAACATGTGACACTCACAACATGAACTGTGAACCTAATGGAGTGGTTTGAAAACAAATAACAAGTTGGTAGTGAACAGTCTGTTGGGCCTCCACCCAGCCAGGTGCTTCTTACTATGCTGCCTCCTTAGGAATGGAGAGCAGAGAATGAATAAATAGGGAAGCGGGTGTCAGTGATTCCCCAAACAAGTCATCATCCTGACCTTACAAACTGGAGAAAACCAATATGAACTTGGAGCTCCTGTTTTTCACTGCTGAATGTTCTCCATTGATATTCAGGTTTGACCTCCTCTGAGTAGGGCAGGTCCCCAAAGCAACGTCCACCCAGCTAAGAAGGGTAGTCTAAGCTATAATCACACATTTCTCTGCTGTTCCAACATACTCATTTATCTGTTCCACAATTAGTTAGTGCGTGTCTACCTGGTGGCTAGGCACTGTATAAGATACTGGGTATAATTAAGTAAAAATACAGACATAAAAAAAAACATTAAAAAAATACGGACATAATCTCTGTCCTTATAGAGCTTTAAAATATAGTGGAAGTGATGCATTATAAACAAATAACCAACAGCAACAGATATTAATGAATGCTGTGAAGAAAATTAATACATTCTCTAAGAAAGTGATATATAAGCTAAAATCAAATACAAGATGGTTGAAAATCCTCTAGTATCAACATCTGCAAGGTAAAAGAATCTCTTTACACTTTTTCAACTTTGAGCCAAACACAGCAAACTGGGGCAAAAGGAACAGGCTTCTTGCCAATGTAAGCATCTATGGTGTGCAGAATGTTTATTTGGGAATGTGGGGATATAGAGGCACAGTTTTTAAATTCCTGGAAAAAATATTTTTATAGATTAAGTATTATTTATTTCCCATGAAGAAAAGAGAGCAAAGTGGTTGACTTTCACTATGTCCAAATATATCAAAAAACTGATTGAAAAGTAAGACATTCACTCAATCGATGAATTGTATCAATAGCATTAAAGTAATGACATAGCAGATTTGTTCTTAAATTGAATTCGTAATTTATTTGATATTAAAAATGTCTTTCACGTACATGCAAATTGTTATGCAAAAGACTAAAAGCTTTTAGGTTTTTTAATAACACCGTCAAAAATAAAATCTTGAAAAAAATAAAGTAAAATAAAATCTTGTTTGCAATATGAGGGATTCAATTAATACATAAAAGAAGATTGAGGCCATTGATTGGATACTGAAGCAGATCTGTCAGGATCTTGATTTCCTTGCTTATTTTGCGATTAGTGATGAGGTGGGCAAAAGCAGTACTTTTGTAAGTGGAACAGTAATATCAGAAGGGAAAAGAGAATGAAATGCTGCATTGCCATTCCATGGGAGGCTATAAAATGTAGATCTAGATGATAACATAAAATACTCAAGTTCTTCCCTTCAGAGAGAGGGGAAAACACACACACACACACACACACACACACACACACACACACTTTCAATTTACGAGACATTTTAATAACAGTATCTTTTTTTATATGATTTGCAGAAAAAATGAAATGAAAATATCTCTGAAAAATGAACACCTGTCCTGTTCTGTAAAAACTACTAGAACACTGCAGGCTGCTTCTCCTGCTTAGCCTCACTGAGAAATAACTACCCTTCCCTTCATTTTGTGGTAAGTAGGGGAAGCAGGTCTGGGTTCCTGAGGGTAGTGATGTAGCTGCGTTTTCCTCTGCGATGGATGAGAAGTGACTTGTGGGTGATAGTGCTTAGCTTACATGATCTTTTGCCAGGTGGTATTAAGTGGTGACGTGTATCTACCAAATGATGTTGGTGGAAGACTAGTGAGATAGTTCAAGTTACGAATGGGAGCAACAAAGGCAGGATCGTTATCTCAGAAAACATTCCTGTGTTTCCTGGGAAGCAAAGCTTAAATTGAATAGACAGTGTTTTTAGCTTTTCTGGGGGTAACAGGCCCATTTGGCAATCTGATAAAAGCACCTAATGCTCTCCCCAGAATAATCCACATATGCACATTTACTCAAAATTTTTATACAATTTGAAGGGATTCACAGACTTTCAGGAACTCCATCCATGGACCTCCATGGGTGCCCTAAGTAGAATAATATCCTTTATGTTGTATATTAAAGGAAATTAATTATATAATGTTAAAACTATATATGAAATGAAAAAAAAATGCTAGGAGAGAAATTTTAATTACAGATAGCAATACAGCAGAGAAGATGATGTACGATGGAACAGAAGTGTTGCAATGATAAATGACAATTCAATATGGGATAGCATGGTGAGGAAATACTCAGGCAAGGTGGATAAATGCAGAGGAATGGGGTACCTGATAGGGGAAAGATTGTAACAGGACCAAAATTTGACTATTCTCTTATAATCTTGCTAAGAGCCATCTCTAATCTTATTGATATATTTGAAATCCAACTAAAGGAAATAAACTGCTTAGCTATGCAGTCTATTAGGTTCTTTGCAGATTTAGGCCTTTGCCATGTAATTTTACCCTTTGCTGAAGTTTTACTGAACTTTGTGATTTACAGGACAATGGTATTCCTCTAGCATTCCTTGCTGCTTATGCAACATGAATTGACATTTTGATTTTTGCAAGTGAATAATAATAGACTATAAAAAATGCTGACCATATCTAGTATAGACTCGAGCTCAAATTAGCTTACTGGGGCTCATCTGCCATGAGCTTATTGATGACTTGTTAAAAATATCAACTGAACAATACACTGGTAATGTTGATAAATACATCACAAAACTGTATTTTTTCAGAAAGACGATAAATTATGGGATGTACAAAGACCCATCAAACCCTGTCTCAGCCCTACAAAGAGTGTCCATCTAGTTGAAGTGGTAATAGTTAAGGACACACAAAAAAATCAAGAAACAGTAAGAAGAGGAAGTAAATGTGAAAGACATTAGCACAATAGATGCCAGTTCAAAGTGCCTGAAGCATTGAGTTCCCAGCTCAGTGCTTAGAGTTGTGTTCCTAAGGCTACACTCTCCTGTTACAACTACTTGATAAGGGATTCTTGTGGAAGAGAAGCATACAATGAACATAAAAAAGCACTCGAATTTCATGTCAGTCAAGTAAAATGTAGTTTTGGTATTGTGCTCTGAATATTTGCTTAATATATAAGTTTTAGCTAAATATATTTTTTTTGTGTGCAGCCTTGGGGGGAAAAAAACCCTAAAGCGATGGACAATGTGGACTGATGCATGAGAACTAATTCTTAAACTCTGTATGTCTTCCCCCAGGCTGTGGATACTGGCATCTACCTTCATAACACTGGTGTTAGCTTCTTTCATGTCAGGGTTAGCACTCTGAACTGTCAGGCTGGCTCTGTATGCAGGCGGAGCGTCATAGCCTGGCTAGTGGCCCAGAAATTCCCCCATGAACCTCTGCCATGCTGTCCCTCCCTGCGGTTCCTCTTGCAAATAATTGAAATCCATTGTTTAAATTGATTCCTTTAATTTTGAAGACAGTACTTCTGTTTCTAATAATCTCATTGCAGATGCAAATAGCACTGTGGTGTCCTTACTAGTATGACATTTAAAGAAGCATGAAAGAGGGCTGTGGAGTTGGGGAGGGTGGATGGAAAACCATGGTAGCAAGAGAGAAAACTAACATGTTGATTAACTAACATGCTAAAACTAATACACTGATTAAAAGGGTCTTAGAGTGCTGATGCCATACTGTGAGCCTCAGGTCCCAGAGAGCCATTTCCAGCCTTACCCAGTCTTTACCGCAGCCTTTTATCATTGTGGGGAGGAGGGGGTCATTCCATCATCAGTGCGACAAACATGGTGATAGAAGAGAGCATCCCTACTCATTGAGTACATGTCCCTGCTGTACTTGTCCAAGCAGGGCAATGGTGTCTTTATGAGAATTACGTGAGTGGTATAACTATCACTTCCATTCTACTTCCTTTAAATAATATTAACCAGATAGCTCTTCCCATAATGAGAGTTACAAAGAAATACAGAACCTTGAGATCAAAAGGAGGAAAGAACTACAGCCATCAGTAATTCATCTCTCAAAATTTCTTCAAGAGTGTTTATCCTTCAGAAACTGTTGTTTAAAAAAGATATTTTGGGGACGACTGGGTTTCTCAGCAGTTGAGCCTTTGGTTTAGGTTGTGATCCCAGGTCTGGGGATCAAGTCCCGCATTGGGGTCCCCACAGGGAGCCTGCTTCTTCCTCTGTCCATGTCTCTGCCTCTCCCTCTGTGTCTCTCATGAATAAATAAATAAAATCTTTTTAAAAAATTTAAAAAGATCTTTTGGAATAGTAATAGTTATTGCTGTCATGACATGTCAAACACATGCAAGTGTTTTTAAGTTGCAGAAAATATGTGGTTACTGTAGATTCAAAATTATGGCTAAAAGTACAGTTCCTGGTCCCAAACAAAACCTTGATAATGACAGAAACTACAGTAGTGAAGAGAATATGTCCAGTGGAATTCTGAAGTAATTAATATACTCTGTATCTTCCGTCAAGCCTAACTCAATAATGACTCACCTCCTAGGGAGACAATAACCAACTAGTGGTACTAGTATAAACATCATCGTTTCCACCAGGCATACATTTATGGTGTTTGAGGAAGAGCTCTGAGCAATGCCAACTGTAGAGAGCACTCCAAATTTAAGAAATAAGAAACTTTCAGATTGGTTTTGGAAAGGTGAAGGTGGAAGCTGCTATGTTCTGAATGTTTTGTGTCTTCCCAAAATGTATATAATGAAATAGAACCTCAAAGGTTATGGTATTGGGTGGTGAGGACTTCAGGAAGTGATTACATCCTGAGAGTAGAGCACTCCTGAATGGGATTAATACCCTTATAAAAGCAGCCTTGAGAAAGCTCACTGGCCTCTCCTACCATATGAGATTTATCACGGGATCTTACCAGATATTGAACCTGCCAGTACCATGATCTTGGACTTCCCAACCTCAAGAGCTGTGAAATAAATGTCTGTTGATTATAGGCCACCAAGTTCACAATATTTTTGTTATAGCAGCCCTAATGTACTAAGACAGGAGCTCATTATTGAAAGCCTACTAGAATACAGGAGCTTTATAAATCAATTCAGTTCAAGTCTCAAAATGTACCTATGAGAAAGAAGAGCCTACATATTTTATAAACGAGAAAATTATTGTTCAGAAAAACTTAGTAACTGATTTATGGTCAGTTATGATTTATGGTGAACAGAGCCAACCAGTCTGTAAGATTCTAAAGTTTGAGCTCTTTCTGCCACATAACATTGCATTTTATAGGACAAACCCTTTTTTCCTACCTTTAGAAGGCTCCTTTATAAAAATAGACTTTCCAACTTAGATTATATGTATTAAAATAAGAAAATGTGATTTATCTTTAACTTTTGTCAGATTAACAAAGTCCCTAAATATTGTTAAAATTGCAACCTAAATCTTGTTAAAATTGGTACAACTTTGTCACTGATTTTTTTCAAATAAATGTCAGGTTTGGGTAATAAGGTCACATGAGGGTCATACTTGAGAATCACTCAGTTATTTAATATCAATTATATACTTTTGCTGGACAATTATCTGAACTTACCATTTTTTATTATATTTTTGCTAAAATCGTCTTTGAATTTGTAACTTCAGTAGACCTTGGAGGTTATCTGAGCAAAATGCCTGCATTCATGAAAACAAATATATCCAACAGCACACATATGAATACATACACAAATGAATAATAAGATTACAATGGGCAAAATGCAATTACTTTACATATGAAGAGACTTCAAATCCATGTATATTAAACTTTCAAACAACTGAAGTTAACTGATTTGGATTCACAGAGGAAATTCTTCCATTGGTAAGAATGTAGGACTTAAGGAACATTGGACGCTGTGTGAAGAGCTGTGACTCGTCCACTCTTTGGTTGCCATTACCTCACATGTCAATGGAAACTAAGGCTGATCTGGATGATGAAAATCACTAAAATAGCCACTGTACTCTTTTATCTCCTGAAATTCCTTTAAATGTGTCAGCTTCCCAACAACAAACTGGTTGTATGGAGTTTGGAACTGCCCGCCCATGATACAGTCTTTCTTTTTTTTTTCTTTTTTTTTTTTTTTTTTTGATACAGTCTTTCTTAATCCAATGTCTCAAAAAGACTGATTTTTAAAAGTAAAGTTAAAATTTTTAAAACTTTTTCTTAATGGTTCCCAAGTTACTGAGGTTTATCTATCCTCTGTTAGATTCTAAAAGATATCCATTAAATCACATCAGTTCAGATTCCTAAGCATGTAAGAACATGTAGAAACAAATTTTAGTTTGTCCCAAATTTAAATTTGTTCCAAATTTATAAAAATAAAATCTACAAACTGTGGCAATGTCAATGATCTATGACAGACCTTTCTTGTTCAAAGCCAAACACTAGCTCAGGTAAATTTCATCTCAATTTTAGGCTTGACCATTACCACCAAAACTACTTATTTCTAACACATGTAAACTGAGAGGGATAAATACCTAAACTTAATTGAATTTCACTTTTTTAAAGATTTTATTTATTTATGAGAGACACACACATAGAGAGAGAGAGAGGCAGAGACACAGGCAGAGGGAGAAGCAGGCTCCATGCAGGGAGCCCTATGGGGGTCTCGATCCCGGGTCTCCAGGATCACACCCTGGGCTGAAGGCGGCACTAAACCACTGAGCCACCCAGGCTGCCCAATTTCATTTTTTTTAAAAGAGCTTTTCTGGAGAAACAAAAGCAGAGTGCTATTTTTCTCAACTGTTTATAACTACACTTTAGATTTTGGGCCTTGAATGCAAGATCTTTGGAAATGCATAACTGTCCACTCCTGATATGGGAAGCCTTTCCCAAACTGCACCCTCTTGGAGATTCTTGTATTCTACTTCAAAAGAAATGCCAACATGACCCAAAGTCCTTGGCATATCAGTGAGGCAAAAGAGTACTATCCCAGGGAGGATCAGTGTTTCTAATTCTATAACTTTTTTCCTAGCATGACTGCTAGGATACATCTCCAACAATGGAATGTTGGAGTCTGATATGTTCTTATTGGTGAAGAACTGTTTTGACTATCATCAAGCATCTGAAAACTGAATGCTTCCGGCCTTTGACACTGCCCTATACCTTACATGGTGTTTACAGGTGAAATAGAAACCATGTTGTTGGCACTCTGTGAGCTTAATGATCCCTAAGAACTCACATGAACTGAGCAAATGAGATAGAAGCATGGCACTACTGATTATACCGATTACCTGCTTTGGGAGTACTCTTGTTACTTCCCAGCCTTGCCAGACTCCTGATGACTTTGTGGCTGCCACTTCTCCAGGACATATCATGATTGGAGGTTTATTTGCCATTCATGAGAAAATGCTGCCCTCAGAAGACTATCCCAGACGACCAGAAATCCAGAAGTGTGTTGGGTGAGTAAAGTCTCAAAGAACACTTTTAGATTTCCAGAATATATTATGAAACTAAGGCATGTAAACATTCACTTGTATTAACATCTAAATTATTTTTATAAAACTTAAACTCATATATTTTTAAGTTGCATATAGTCTTGCAATCATTCCTGTAAAGAGAAATATATCAGCACTGTATGTATAATCAATCTCCAAGTGCAGAGGCAATGAATGATTTCCATTAATATATTTATTTGAATTTTGCCTAAAACAAACAAACAAACAAACCCTGAAGTCACTTGAGGAAACCAGTTAAGAGACACTATAGCCTGTCCACTACAAACATGCTTAACACATTTATATTTATATTATATATATTTATTACATATTAACATTAATGTAAATCAATTTATATTATATATCTATTTATACTATTCATTATTCATGTTTCTATCATCCACAATATGCATATTGTTTTATTTATTTTATTTTTTAAAATTTTTATTTATTTATGATAGTCATACAGAGAGAGAGAGAGAGAGAGGCAAAGACATAGGCAGAGGGAGAAGCAGGCTCCATACACCGGGAGCCCGACGTGGGATTCGATCCCGGATCTCCAGGATCGCGCCCTGGGCCAAAGGCAGGCGCCAAACCGCTGCGCCACCCAGGGATCCCCTGCATATTGTTTTATTTTTTATTTTTTTTTTAATTTTTATTTATTTATGATAGTCACAGAGAGAGAGAGAGAGAGAGGCCGAGACACAGGCAGAGGGAGAAGCAGGCTCCATGCACCGGGAGCCCGATGTGGGATTCGATCCCGGGTCTCCAGGATCGCGCCCTGGGCCAAAGGCAGGCGCCAAACCGCTGCGCCACCCAGGGATCCCTGCATACTGTTTTAAATATCAATCTAGGGATCCCTGGGTGGCTCAACGGTTTAGCGCCTGCCTTTGGCCCAGGATGAGATTCTGGAGTCCTAGGATCGAGTCCCATATAAGGCTCCCGGCATGGAGCTTGCTTCTCCCTCTGCCTGTGTCTCTGCCTCTCTTCTGTGTGTCTTTCATGAATGAATGAATGAATGAATGAATGAATGAATGAATAAATAAATAAATAAATAAATAAATAAATAAAATATCAATCTAGGGGATCCCTGGGTGGCTCAGAGGTTTAGCGCCTGCCTTCGGCCCAGGGCGTGGTCCTGGAGTCCTGGGATTGAGTCCCACATCGGGCTCCCTGCATGGAGCCTGCTTCTCCCTTTGCCTGTGTGTCTGTCTCTCTCTCTCTGTGTGTCTCTCATGAATAAATAAATAAATAAAATCTTTAAAAATAAATAAATAAATAAGTAAATAAATAAGTAAATAAGTAATAAATAAATAAATGTCAATCTATTATTTAGTGTTTTGTTTAAAATAGGCTACATTTAAAATTTCTCTTTACACTAGCATTTTGGTCAGTACTGCATTCATTTCATTCTTGAAATAATCTAATTCTTTCATAATAAAGTTAGACCTTACTTCAACTTAAATTGTTCCTTCTTCTTTTATGAACGCTTTCCCCTGAAAGTTTGATGATAGAAAAGACACATGGCACAGTGTATAATTGAAAAGTAAAGCTAGGCAGAGGATGTTACAAATGGATTTTTTTGTATTTTTTTAAGGAGAGCAAGATACTTGAATTGTAATTTCTGTCTGGAAACAAACTAATTTCATAGACTTAGGCACATCACTTAAACTCTTTGAGTTCCAGTTTCCAATTTTCTCTTTTGTAAAAGAAGGGCCCGATCACTTCTAAGGACACAGGCAGCATCAGCTTCTGTTGCTATGGCAATGTGACTGCCATGCTTCCTTCCACTCTGAAATCCTGCTTTCTATCTTGATGTTTTTGTATATAAATGTAACATTCTCTTTCCTCCCCCCTTTTTTTCTTTATCAAAAAGTGTTTACCAACTGTCAGATAAAATGTGGTTGCATATCCCACTAAGATTCCTTCCTGGCATTCTCTCTAGAAGTTGAACACTTTAAGCTACTGTCTTCTTAAATGTTGATTATCAGGAATACCAGCAAATGCCTCAGGATAATTCATTAAAAATTTCAGAGCATTAAATTGGTACCCAAAGAATGACTGCAGATTTGAGGCCCACAATTTTAAGCCAACAATTAAGGATGGAAAATACAAAAAAAAAAAATCATTGATCTAATAAGCAAATTTTTTCTGAAAAATCTCTGAATTGAACATCCTTTCACCGTATTGCCACTCCGGGACAGAAACAGTATTCACTCAGCATCAAACAACTATTTACTAAGTGCCTACATTAACTAAGCCCTATTCTAGACACTGGGATACTGAAGGAATACAGCAAAGAGGTTTAGACTCTCATGGAGCTAACATGTGGGGACCTTGAAGATATTATACATTTAAAATGTCATTTATTTTTTTTTAATTAATTTTTATTGGTGTTCAATTTACCAACATACAAAAAAACACCCAGTGCTCATCCCGTCAAGTGTCCACCTCAGTGCCCGTCACCCATTCCCCTCCAACACCCGCCCTCCTCCCCCTCCACCACCCCTAGTTCGTTTCCCCGAGTTAGGAGTCTTTATGTTCTGTCTCCCTTCCTGATATTTCCCAACATTTCTTCTCCCTTCCTTTATATTCCCTTTCACTATTATTCATATTCCCCAAATGAATGAGAACATACACTGTTTGTCCTTCTCCGATTGACTTATTTCACTCAGCATAATACCCTCCAGTTCCATCCACGTTGAAGCAAATGGTGGGTATTTGTCGTTTCTAATGGCTGAGTAATATTCCATTGTATACATAAACCACATCTTCTTTATCCATTCATCTTTCGATGGACACCGAGGCTCCTTCCACAGTTTGGCTATTGTGGCCATTGCTGATAGAAACATCGGGGTGCAGGTGTCCCGACGTTTCATTGCATCTGAATCTTTGGGGTAAATCCCCATAAAATGTCATTTAATTCATTATTTTGGTTATAGTTCATTACTTAAACTTTTCTCTCTTTGTTTCTTTCTTTAAATTAAAAACTTAATGCTGATTTGCCAAACTTCACTTTTAGATAGTCTCCAATAGGGCACCCGGGATGGCTCAGGGTTTAGCGCCTGCCTTCAGCCCAGGGCGTGATCCTGGAAATAAAATCTTAAAAAAATAAAAAATAAAAAATAGTCTCCAATGACAAATATTATTCAAATACTTTAATTTATCGTAACTCAATGAACTAAAAGGAAACTTAAAAATATCAAAACCCTGAACAATGATATTCTCCTCTATGAACGGATAAAGATGATGGAGCATTATAGACCATTATTCAGCCATAAAAAAAGAATGAAATCTTGTCATTTACAACAACATGGATAAGTCTAGGGAGTGTAATGCTAAGCGAAATTAATCAGGGAAAGACAAATACCATATGGTTTCACCCATTTAAGATACAAAATGAACAAAAGAAAAATAAAGAAACAAACCAAAAAGCAGTCTCTTCACCGCAGAGAACAAACTGATGGCTAACAGAGGGAAGGTAGGTAGGGGGTTGGGGGAAATAGGCAAAGACGATTAAGAGTATACTTCTTATATTGAGACTGAGTAATATACAGAATTTTTGAATCTCTATATTGTACGTCAGAAACTAATATAATATTGCATGGTAGTTGTACTGGAATTTAAAATAAAATAATAATAATAATAATAATGTCCTCTATTCATTTAAAAACATTTGAATGCTTACTAATCTTTACTATATATTAGGTACTGTTTGTAACTGCATATATGCAGTGGTAGGTGACAATAAACTTAATTGTAAATCAGTAATCAAGCAACTCAATGCCCTGAAGTAATCATAAATCAAGAGGTCAAATGGGAAAACCCACTTAAAGAGGAAATAGCTATGTTTCATAACTAAAATAGTGCACTTCATCTAGAAGAAAACTATTGTGTTTATACATATAGTCTGTTTTATATGTAATTCTTAAGAGTCTTTTTCTTTTAAAGATTTTTTATTATTATTATTCATGAGAGACACACAGAGAGAGAGAGAGAGAGAGAGAGAGAGGCGGAGACACAGGCAGAGGGAGAAGCAGGCTCCACACAGGGAGCCCAACATGGAACTCGATCCCAGGTCTCCAGGATCACACCCTGGGCTGAAGGCGGCACTAAACCGCTGAGCCACCCGGACTGCCCAATTCTTAAGAGTCTTATTAATCTGGTTTCCAACCACAATAGTTTATAATTTTAAAAAAAAACACATAAAACACAGGCTAGTGAGTCTAAGGAATAGATACTTGGATAACAATAAAATGGTGACATCTAACTAGAAGAAGGACTAAAAATCAGACACATCTTCATACTGCAGAATACTAAACTGAGTATTCAAATGATCCCAAAATTAATTAAGAAAAAGTTAAATTCTGTTCCACAGACTCCATTTGAGACCCTGTATACCTTTTAGAAAGGTTTCCACCAAGAACTATTTTTAAATAAATAAAGTTTAGACCAGCTTTACTGGTCCAGAAATGGTCTATTGTAAGGCAGAAATGTGAATAAAATGAGTTACCATAATGTCTATAGAAGAGTTATGTTCAGATTTAAAAAAAAAATTTGTTTCCCAACAGCTTTGAAATATCAATTTTTCTTCAAACTCTTGCCATGATTCATAGCATTGAGATGATCAACAATTCAACACTATTATCCGGAGTCAAACTGGGGTATGAAATCTATGACACCTGTACCGAAGTCACAGTGGCAATGGCAGCTACTCTGAGGTTTCTCTCTAAGCGCAACTGCTCCAGAGAAATTGTGGAGTTTAAGTGTGATTATTCCAGCTACATGCCAAGAGTTAAGGCTGTGATAGGTGCTGGCTACTCAGAAATAACAATGGCTGTCTCCAGGATGCTGAATTTACAGCTCATGCCACAGGTAGGTTTTGTCTTACCCTAGATGTTGTTTTTGAGCATATTCTTTATTATTAGAAGATCAGGGAGTTGCTTTTATTTTATTCTTTCTTTCTCTTCAGTCAAAGAGGGCATGGTGCCCTACTCTGGATAGTATAATGGACAGAGCACTAAGGGAATATAGTTGCCCCTCAATCTGTCATGTCAGATCCAGTTTCTGACAGTTTTCAGTGGGATTCAGATAAGACAAATCTCTGAGGTCCTCAACTCCCTTGTTTCTGAAATAACATCAGTTGGGTGCTATGAAGAAAACCGAAGAGAGATCGGGGGATAAGAGGACACGCAGGTCAAGGAACACTTCCTGAAACTCGAATGGGAAGGGATAGCCAAGCAAAGACAGGGAGGAGAGGACAGTATCTATGCTGAGAAAGTAGCAAGTACAAAGTTGAAATGTCCAAAGAATAGCAAAAGGTCAATATAGCTAGGTCAGGTATATAGAAAGAAGTGCAGTAAGCAGTGCATTTCCAGAGATAAGCAAGGGCTGGTCATTCAGTATCTTTTAAGCTGTGATACAATTTGCATTTTCTTCTGGGTATGATGGGAAGCATTGAGCAGAGACTATAGTACTACATGTCTCCTTGTAATGCAAGCCAATATATAATCAGGAAGTAAGCAAAAAGGCCTCTGAAAGACCAAAACCAACATAAAGAGCCTTTCACTGAGGCACACTCTACTCAAGAGTCTAGCACGTCCCCTTGGTTTGCATTTTGAGTCTACTTACCTTCCCATCACATTACTCTGTGACTCACTAAGCCACTGTTTCTAGGCTCCAGGGAGATTAGAAGCCAAAAGTTAGAAAGGAGAAAGAGTTAATAGTCATGTTATCAAGAAATAGCCATTTGATAGAAGTGAACAGATGGAAAATATATATATAATAAATGTGCATAAGAATTTAAAATACATAACTTTCTGGAGTTAGAGTAAATAAGAGCATACACCCATGAAGAACTCTGAGAGTTCCATTATATAGCCTAGTGAGGTTGATAAAAAAAGGTTTATATCCAAAGTGACAAAAGAATTATCCCCCCAAATAACTCAGAGATAAAGCTTTGGCTCAAGTTTTCTAGACTACGTATAATGCTAGTTAGGTGATGAGTAAGAAAAGTAGACTATTTTTAACAATGATTATGTCGTGTAAAAATGTAATTTCCATGATAGACAACACAAAAGGAAAGGGGACTCTCCACAGGGGACACTGATTTTACTGAAGCTCAGGTGTCAAATGTAGATGAGCACAGGGATGCCAGGTACAAAATGGAAATCTGCACAGCAATTTCAGGGAACTAAGGTTTAGTCAATGTCAACCATGGGCCAATATCCATTTAAATGTCCTCCTTGAATCTTCACGGGAATCCTATCATGTCATAGGCAAAGAAATATTAATTTTCCCAAATTTATTGAAGTCAAGATTCTGACTGTTTGTCTGACTCCAAAGCCTGTTGTCTTTCCACCATACCAGGTGGCTGCTGTAAATAGTTAAAAAAAAAAAAAAAAAAAAATATATATATATATATAGAAACACATATGCATTCTATATATATATATATATATATATATATATACACAGAAACACATATGCATTATATATATATATATATATATATATATATATATACACACACAGAAACACATTGGAATTGCAGCTAATAATAATTCCCCCTCGAACAAAATCACCAGAGCTGTACATCAAGCCAAACTTTGCATACATGTTAGGTGGGTCTCCCAAAATGCTGATGCCTGTTTGAGTAGAGCAGGGGCCAGAAAACTATAGCATGTTGATCAAATGTGGCTCCCAAGCTATTAAGCTACCAAGTAAGAAAGGTCTTTACTTGTTTTAAGGATTGTAACAAAAAATATAAAATACACACACACACACATACACACAATGGAGACTGTATGTGACCAAAAAAGCTTAAAATATTTTATCTCTCCCTTTACAGAAAAAAAAGTGTGCTGACCCCCTAGACTAGATAATTATTTGGCTGGATAATTTATCCTACCTACAATAAAAATTACCAAAGTTGTCAATTAGACAAAATGTTGAACATGCTGGGTGTCCCAAAATGCATTTTGCTTATTCAACCAGCTGCTGTTGAATAATTCAATGCTTATTCAACAGCATTTTTCCTGTATTGATGCATTTAAATAATATTCGCCTATTCATGTTGGCATGAGATATAAGATAGGTATAATTGGATACAGAAATGTAGCTGGAAATATAAGATAGAGCCTGAACTTTCAGAGAACTGTACTGAACACAATATGAAATGATTGTGGAGCAATGACTCTAAACAGTCACCGGGTACTGTCATGATTTAAGCTATTTATAAAGTAGAAGTTCTTTGAAAGGGAAGAAGGTAAAGGACAGAGAATTTAGGAAAAGATTATACAGAAGATCACAGAAAAGAGAGTGTGAACAGGCCACCCAAAGTACATCAACACCATAACTAAGAGATTCTATCAATCTCCAGGTGAGTTATGAATCAACTGCAGAAATCCTAAGTGACAAAATTCGCTTTCCTTCATTTTTACGGACTGTGCCCAGTGACTTCTATCAAACTAAAGCAATGGCCCACCTGATTCAGAAATCTGGATGGAACTGGATTGGCATCATAGCCACAGATGATGACTACGGACGACTGGCCCTCAACACTTTTGCAGTTCAGACTGCAGCAAATAATGTGTGCATAGCTTTCAAGGAGGTTCTCCCAGCCTTCCTCTCAGATGATACCATTGAAATCAGGATCAATGAGACCCTTGAGAAAATCATCGCAGAAGCCCAGGTTAATGTCATTGTGGTATTTCTGAGGCAATTCCATGTTTTCAATCTCTTCACTAAAGCTATAGAAAGGAATATAAATAAGATCTGGATTGCCAGTGATAACTGGTCCATGGCCACCAAGATCACCACCATCCCTAATGTTAAAAGGATTGGCAAAGTTGTGGGGTTTACCTTTAGAAGAGGGAATATGTCTTCTTTCCACTCCTTTCTTCAAAACCTGCATATGTTTCCCAGAGATAATAACAAGCCCCTAAATGAATATGCCATGCTCTTGTCTGCCTGTGCACACGTCAAGGACAGTGATTTGAGTCAGTGCATTTCCAGCCGCTCTCGAGGGACTTTGGCCTACACGGCTAACAAGGATATAGAAAGGAACTTCTCCCTGAGAAATGATTTCCTGTGGGATTACACCGAGCCGGGACCTGTTCACAGTATCCAGCTCTCAGTTCTTGCCCTTGGTTATGCCATTCGGGATCTCTGCCAAGCTCGAGACTGTCAGAACCCCAACGCCTTTCAACCATGGGAGGTACTAACTCACACATCCAAGAGAATTCCCCTACAGTCACTTCTTTCCTTGCTTTAATTTGCAAATATTTATATTAGCTACTCCTTATCATATTACTTTTGTAAGTAGATACCTTCAGTGTTTGAATACCCTGCATTTCTATCACTAGCTCTTTGCTCTTGAGGATACTAGAGTTCTTATTTTGCCTTCACTACTACATTGACCCTCTAAATTGGTGTTTCTTTTTATTTTCCAAGAATATTCAGTTTATAGTATTATTTTCTGTGAGTTTATGGATTTGTATCCAATCTTACAGTTTTTCAATGCTTCATATGAATTATCTCTTTTAGTGCTTTTGACACAAGACCATGCATGTTTAATGGCCCTTTTATTATTATTAAATATTATCTATAAGGAAACTAACATTAGAAAGTACAGGAAATAGGACTCTAGTCTGGGTATTCTGCCTCCATGTCCTTAATTTTTCATGCTATCTCTGGTGGTTAATAGTTTTCAAAGCCTTCAGCTACAACTCTTAGGACAGTCTCCCTAGGACTCCAGTCTTCCTCAAATTAATGTTGTTAGATGAATCATAATTTGTATGGTATCTCAGGTTGAAATGAGCCACTAATTGTGGGTTAAAGAAGTCTTTTCCTTTCTTCATTTCGATTAGTTTGAAGAAACTCAAATTCAAGCTTAATGTGACCCCTTTTAGTGAAAATTTTCCACTGTGTTTTTTATATGCCTATAAACAAGACATTTACATGCAAATTGTTGCTTTATATGATGGTAAATTTTACTCATTAAAACTAGATTTCCCAATAGTGTGTATTCAAAGATAAGCTTGTCTGTCTTGATGCAGAATCATGTTCCAAAAATATAATTATTACAAATGTGTAAAGAAGAAGGCGGCAAAAGGAAATAAGACTCAATTCGTACCATATACGTGAGTATCCAGGACAGGCTATTTCTATTTTTGTCATTTTTACTTTAAACACTCACAAACACAAGCTCCAAGGTCTAAGGTCATCAGCTTATATTTGGGTGGATCATGTGATGGTCATAAGGTGTTTTAAATTGCTCATTTTAAAACTAGTTTTGATCTTGTAAATGCAAGGCAGAAAACCTTATGAAGAGTTAAGACTAGAGATTAGGATTTTTTTTAATTAAAATTATCTTTTAAAAATCTGTACATATATGCCCAGCTATTTTAAGACATCTGTTTGAAAGCACACTCTTTGTAATATAAAATTGTAATGAGGGATTGGTAAAAACTATACATTAAGTGAACTGCAACAATGAAACTACTACACAAAATTTTTGGAATAAGATGTTGAGAAGGAGTAATAAAGAAAAATCAGACAATCCTAGGGACAGGTAGGCTAAAGGTGAGAGACTTAAAGAGCTTCATACGGAAAGAAAAATGCAAATCAAAAGAACTATTTATCCCTCAAAGATCTGGGAAAGTATTTTAAATCAGAAGTAAATCTCAAACATTCTGAGGAAAAGACTTGAGAAAGTATAATCTAAGCAGCGTCTTCTAAAATGTTTTACTTAAACAGTTAAGAGTCTGGGGTTGTTCTTTATTCCCCCTGGGAGCCTGGTTATCTAGAAACAAACAGAAACAGATTGGAAAGGAGGAATATGTGAGTGACTTGCTCCTTTGATCACAATGTGAGTGAACCACATCTGTGCCAGATTGAGTAGGACAAATAATGCAGACAATTGTCTTCTTATGAAGAAATCTCCATACACTTTAAATTTAAAAGATCAGTAACATTTAGGGTCACTAATCAAAGATACTTTCCTAAAGATTATTTTGACCCCTGGTAAAATTCATTTGTATTTAAATATTACTTTTTAAATAATTTTACATTCAAATAACTTTAAAGAAGTTTTTCCCAGTATTTGGAGATATGTCTTACTTTGGCTTCCCATTTGGTGACATCTGTGAGCAGTCTTCAGGAATGGTACAATCAGAATTGTCTTACTTCAACAGATTTTTAATGTTAGCCAGATGTGCATGAGGATACCACTTCCTTGTTGTGACCAGTGATATGGGGGGGGGGGGGGGGGCTTTGTTTTCCATTACTCATGATGATATATGGAAAGTAGTAAGTGATGCATATGGGATGACCCAATGTCTAATGGTCAAACTTCCAATTCATACATCTATTTAGCAGATATTTATCCGATGTCTCAGTGTTCCAGGCACTGAGTTGAGTGTTGGAAAAATTATGAGAAACAAGACAATTCTCATCCTAAAGGAGTCATCTGTCTACTGGTGTTTATATACAATCAAACAATTAAGGAGCTGTTTACAATGAGGATTAATGCATTGCTCTGTTTCATAGAGACACAAAATGGCAGAGAAGCACATAACTGAGGCAACCAAGCCAGTATTGGTTCAGAGAACATTCCCCAGAGGTCATGACATCTCTGGGGAATATGATGGGTGGGTAGGAGTTAGAAAAGAAATACTTTGAGGGATCCCTGGGTGGCACAGCGGTTTAGTGCCTGCCTTTGGCCCAGGGCACTATCCTGGAGACCCGGGATCGAATCCCACGTCGGGCTCCCGGTGCATGGAGCCTGCTTCTCCCTCAGCCTGTGTCTCTGCCTCTCTCTCTCTCTCTCTCTCTCTGTGTGTGACTATCATAAATAAATAAATAAATAAATAAATAAATAAATAAATAAATAAATATTTTAAAAAAAGAAATACTTTGAGAAGGGAGAGAAAACATGGCATCTTCATGGATAAGAAAATAGTGCCACAGAATTCAGTGTTTTATGGCAACTACGGGTAAATGAAAGTAAAGAGATTAGTGAAGGAGCCATCATGAGGGCTCAATCAATCAGAGCATCTCAAATTTTGATGTGCAGTTGAATTATCTGGGAATCTTATTATCATGTATATGCTAATTCAGTCACGGGTGAGGGGGATACCTGAAAGTCTGCCCTTCTAACAATCTCTCAGGTGATGCTGATACTGCTGGTATAGGGACACCCTTTCAATAGAAAGTCTGCAAACTATGTTTATAGGTTTGGACTTGATAGAGCAAAGGGGAACCAGTTAAAGATATTTTTACACAGGAAAGTGTCGTGATCCTCTTTCCACGTGATTCCTCTTTCCAATGCAGAAATAGCATTTCATTTCCACTGTGATGTGCATTGGTTAGAGGGACACAAGCCTATAGGTAGAAGGACCAATTAGGTAATCCAGGCATAAAATAATGATGGCTTATACTACAGGTACAAGTACTACAAGTATTCTGTGTGACAGTGAGGATGGAGATGCACATATGTGGATTTTTAAGAAGAAGAATGAAGAGCATCTGGAGATAGATTGGGTGTAAAGGACAACAGACAAAGAAAAGCAAAGATGTTGCAAGTGAGTCCACATTTGGACAATTGGTACCATTTGTTGGGGTAGAAACAGAGATAAATAGAGGTCTGGTGGGGAGAAGAGGCATTCAGTATTGGAAATGTTGAATTCGAAGAGCTTCAGAGACATTCAAGTGTAGCAATGGCAGTTACATATTGGTCCAGAAGTCAGAAGAGACACATGCTGAGGAGATAGTGATTTTGAAGTGATAAGGAGAATAGTAACTAATAATTTTTTAAAAGATTTTATTCATTTATTCCTTTGAGAGAGAGAGAGAGAGAGAGAGAGAGATAGTGAGCAAGAGAGAACATGAGCAAGAGGGAGGGACAGAAGGAGAGAGAGAACAGATTCTGCTGAGCAGAGAACCCTACTCAGGGCTCAATCCCAGGACCCTGGGATCATGACCTGAGCCGAAGGCAGACACTGAACCTACTGAGCCACCTAGGCACCACAATAACTAATTTTGAAGGGCTACTATAGTAGGCATTGACCTCTAACCTCTATAATATTCTGGTAGGTCCACATGTTCATGCTCCTTACACTCTATCCTAAAGTAGTGGCAAGAGGAAAATGTTACTAGTGACCAAGATTTGCAGCTGTTTAGACATGGATGGGACCCCCACAATAAGCGTCCAGCCCACAGTCACCCACAGTTAGTGATGAAACTGTTCCAGCCTTAGTCCAGGATGCTTTCCACCACAGCATGTAAAACTTCATGGAAGAAAAAAGACATGGGTTGGGCACCAGACAGAGATGCAAGGCCGCATCCTCTGTGACTCGAATTTCCTCACCAGCACAGCTTACTTAGGGAAATGTCCTGGACATCAGGGTAGACAGGGAAAAGGAAGACAACATTAACCACAACAGCTTGAGTGGTGTGGCCTCCTGGCCTTGCGTTCTCAAAAACAGTTCCCTGCCCTACAAAGGGAGAATTCTGTAACATGGAAATGCAAATCCCACTGTTTACGATTTATAGCATCAATTTACATTGACTTTCAGAGTCTCCATGAAAAAAATTGGCAGAAAAAGCCTTTAATAGCCTCATAATCAGAGCATCAATGTTTGAAACTCACCTTAACCCAGAGTAAATGCTCTATCTTACTTACCAGGTCATGAATGCACTGTTTTGTTTGCCTGCACCCCCTCTGCTGTGATGACAAGCATACAGTTAGGCTAGTTTATGTGCATCATACAATGTTATCACTATTTACAGAACATGCATGTGTCAAAGCTTTACCCTTGAAAGCCTCATTAAATACAGGAAAAAAACAGACAGAAATTATAGTCCAAACACAAGAGTAAGAAAGGAAATGCTCCCTAAAGAGCTGAGTTTTCTGGGGTTCGTTGGTGTGAATTGCTAAAGAAAAATCAATACACAGGTAGAGGTGGAAATATAGGTCCTTACTTCCTTTTTTAAATTTTTGTTCCCTTCACATTTTTTATTCCAGGCAAGTGCTGGAAAAAGCTTTTACTGGTTAATTCCACCCTGTTAGATCTGATGTCCTGCTTCTTTAAAGTAATACTAATCCATTTACGTTCATTAAAAGAACTAAGAAATCTGTGGGGACATATAATAAAATCAATAGACATTGCTTAGAGATTTTACTAAAGTGACATTTGATCACTGATCTGTCATAACTAATATATTTACCCTAAAATATAAATTGATTTTCTTACATTCTATTTTTAAAAATGGAAGAAAAGAAACATTCATAAAAGATTAACTGCAAAGGAATAAAATAAGAAGAGCTCTATTCAAATAGAATAATTTCTGCCTCATTCCACAGATTTTGCATACTGCAGAAGCCTCATAATCTCATGGATTTAGAAGAGTAGGCCGAGTGTATTCAGAGAGGGTATTTACTTAGCTGTGATTATATATCCGGTTAATGGTGGAGCCGGGGTCCCTTCCTCCCAATCTATGATTCTTCCTCCAAAGCACAAACTCAACACAGCTGCCTTCTGTGTCAGTAAAACATTCCCTGTCCTAACTGCATTGTATACAAGTTCTTACTGTACAAATTGGGTAACAAGACCAGTAATTTTTCACTGCATTTCTTTCCTCTCAAACTAAAAAAAAAAATCATTTTATGAATTACATTGGAAATAGAATTTAGAGGTCACTTTACCATACAATCACTGAAACAGATGTGAAAATGACTAGAGATAATAAAAGCCATACTTCCCCCCAAATTAGTAACAAGGTACGGATTTAGGGGGCAGGTGCTGGCAGTACCTTCCACCCACCAGCTAACCTTGTCTGGTGGGGAGACACCCCGAGAACAGGGTGCTATTGCCAGGGACTGTTTCCCACATTTGTACCTCTGTCCCTTTAGCCCTCATTTTGCAGATGGGGAGCATAATAACCTCTGGCTTAGATTACCCACTCCAGGCTTGGCCAAGGATCCAACTGTGACTAGAAGGAAAAAAGGAATGTTGCTGCCTTCTATAGCTCCAGATGACACACTGATGACTGCTTTTGAGTCAGAAGGAAAAAATAAGAAGCTATTGAATTAATATAATGTTAGATGCAATGGAACGAACTGAATGCCAAAATGTGTGGGTCCGGATAAGGCCCTTCACCCCTTGGCTGGTGACGTTCATCTAACAAAAGAAAATGATCCCTGCTCAGCTTGTTTCACTGAGTTGTTATGGCATAGAAGGGTAGCACACTTCTGAGTATTAGCAAGTAATATATGAATGTCAGGGGGCATCATTAATTGATAGACTCAAAGTATTTTTATGTATTTGTACAATACCTCTATTAGCTAATTAACAGTATTAACAGATATTTATCTTTTACTAATCTTAATCTGTGCCCAACGCTGGGCTAAACTCTTTATATGCTTAATTACATCTAATCCTTTTAATAATCCTATAAGGAAGGTTCCATTTATTTCATTTTACAGATGGGGAAGCTGAGGCTTAGGAAGCAATTGGGTCAATACCACATCACTAATGAGATACAGAACCAGGATTAGAGCCCAGGCAACTGCCCCCAGAGGACTCACCCTGAAATTCTACATCATGGAAAAAGAAGATGCCCAGATTGCAATTTTATAAGCCAGAGAAGCTGCTCTCTGTAAATATTAACTTGATTCCTCAAATTTACAGAGCAAGACTTTGGCAGAAATCAGACTAGAATTCTTAAATTGTTGCCAGATAGTTACAAACCTTCTCAACTAATTACCACACTCGCTGATCCAGAATGTCCAGAATGTCCTTTTCTTTTTTTTTTTTTTTTACCTTTTAAGTGATATTCTATGTAAGGCAGTGTTATACTTGGGATAATAGATACATATTTCCATTAGTTTTTATTTCCATTTTTATATTTTATAGTTACTTGATGTATTAAAAAATGTGACATTCACTGATGAAGGGAATTCATTTCATTTTGATGCCCATGGGGATATGAATACTGGATATGATGTTGTGCTCTGGAAGGAGATTGACGGCCACATGACTATCACCAAGATGGCACAATATGATCTGAGGAATGATGTCTTCATCATCACAGACCAAGAAACAAAAAATGAGTTCAGAAATCTTAAGGTAATTTTGTGGTAGGCCTGCTTTATAGCATTCAAATCAAATTAGTACCTCAGTTGCAAAAGTCCTTGATCCGACCAGAACCTCCAATAACCTCACTTCCTGTTTACTGTCCCCAATTTCCCTCCTTAAATTCTATGATCAACTTATATATCACTCCCTGTTCATGCTGTCTTCATCATACACATTCGACCAAAGCATGATCCTGATTAAATTCAACTCCTTGCCTAATCAATAGAGCCCTCATGTAGCTGAACTTGGCAAAACAAAAACAAAAACACCTTGTTGACAGTTTTCACTTCAAATTCATGATCTCTCACCTCCAATGGCCCTTAATGCTGTTGGACAATCAGACTATTATCCTACTCCATTAATTCACCCACCTTCCTGGATAGCTATTCCATAATTTTTCTTCTCTCCTCTGACTCCCACACATCTTTCCCATCTTCACATTCCATTGACCTTGCTTCTTATGTCACTAACAAAACTGAAAACATCAGAAGAGAACTGCTTCTTTTCCATCTTTCCTAAAATGTCGCCATGTCAGGGCAATCTTCCCCAGTCACTTTATTTACAACTGCAATGCCAACCTAATACTTCTTATATATCCTTCTCTTTTTCTCTTCTTAACACTTTTCACCATCTAGCATTCTGTACCCTTTGCTTATTCATAACTTGCTTATTGTCAGCCTTGTCAGCTAGAATGAAGGTCTGTGCAAGCATGGATTTTTGTGTTTTGTCCCCTGCTGTGGCCCCAATAATTACAACAGTGCATGACATATAATAGACACTCAAAAAGTGTGCTGAATGAAAGAATCAAAGCTTCAAGTCACTACTTTTATTCTAATTTTCCCTGTCATAAGTTTCAGTAAGGCAAGATACTTTTTCCTTGAAAGATAGAAATGTAGCCATCTTTCTGTGTTTTCAAACTTTCTTTATCATTTTCATTATCACCTCCACTCTCACAATGATATTGTGAACCCAGAACTCTGCTAAACACCGTTAACTCAATCTTTACTTTACATAGTTTACTATGTGGTGACTCATTTTTTGTACTGAATACAGAGGGGATTCTCTACTAAAATTCCTGCAAGAACCACTGTTTTTAATCCTACCAAGACTATCTTCAGACTTTGTAGGGGAGACAGTGAGAGGGAGGTGATAGGATGATAAGTAAGCGAGAGGGGTTTTTGGTGACTAAGTGGAAAGGGCTGATCACCATAAAAAAGATGGACATGTCTTCTTTTCTGATGGTAACACCCATAAATATTTCAAGGAGGTAGTAGGAGACCAATTAAGTCAGATTTCAGGAACCGCTTGTCAATATGTAGGCTAGTTGGGGTATCAGCATTTCTGGTAAATCATCAAAATCCATAGTATAAAACCTCAGATAATCCTATATCTTTTGATATTCCAAAGTTATTAATACCAGACTTTAGAATGTCTTTGCTGTCTCTTATGTGAAGAGGAGAAAAGGTTTCCCTTTTATCCCCTAATGACATCCTGCCTGCTGAAAACCCAGATGAGGAATAACTGTGTTGAGAGGAAGAAAGCCACTGCTTGTGGACACAGGGCTACCACATCTCAGCTACTTCTCTCTCTCAGCCAGATATTTTCATCTCCCAGAGTAAAGGCCAGTTAGCTTAGTCCTTGGATTGTGTTCCTGGCTCAGGAATGGCTATTAAGATAATCTGAAGAAACCCTATTTTACCCATTTTGCTTTGGTCTTCAGAATGTAAGAGGGAGACGATAACAGATATAGTTTGCAAGATATGCCATGAGAAAGGGACTATGAATGGAAAAAAAGCACAACTGAAGTGCAAAGAATTATTATGTAAATTGGAAAAGCCTTCATAAAAATAGGATGCTATATATGATTCATACTGCGGTGTGCACAATTATAACCTAAATTCTCAGGATTATTAAAATTCTATTTATATATCTAGGGTTGCCTTTTTCGCTAATACTTTAATGGTTTTAAATTCAAAATCTCCACTGTTTTTTTAAAAAAATATTTATTTATTTATTTATTTATTTATTTATTTATTTATTTATTTAGTGTGAGAGTGGAAGGAGGGGCAGAGGGAGAGACAATATCTCAAGCAGGCTCCCTGCCGAGTGAGGAGCCAGACTCCAGGCTTGATCTCATGACCCTGAGATCATGACCTGGGCCGAAATCATTCATCAGATGTTCAACAAACTCAGCCATCTGGGTGCCCCTCCACTGTTTTGTTTTTGAAGGTCAGACTGGCCAGAGTCCTTGGACAGCATGATTACTAACCTTCTTCTGAAGAATACAAAAGCCCATTAAGTTTCTATTTTCCAATATAGTTAAAGTCTTTAGATAACACAAGATTGTACATCTCCAAGCCATTGTCCCCTCTTTTAGTGTCATCACTATACATTTGTCCCTCTGCTAGGGACTTTCTGAAAGAGCTCATTTCTCTTATTTGCTTACAGAAGCTATTAATGGGACAAAAACTTCTTCTTCCTAAGGCAGTATCACTATCTGAAATAGTTTCTGTTTTTTAAACTTGTTCGCATTCCTCCAGATGACAAAACAATTCTATGGTGCTATTTTTTTTTTAAAGAGACCAATGTTTACTATTTAATAAATATATCTTTACATTAAGTCAAAGTTACTTAGGATAAATCTTTTTTTAAAAAAAATCTATTTGAGATTTCTTTCACTTGGCAGCAAATTCGATCTAAATGCTCCAAGGAATGCAGTCCTGGGCAAATGAAAAAAACTACAAGAAGTCAACATATCTGCTGCTATGAATGTGTGGACTGTCCTGAAAATCACTACAGTAACCAGACAGGTAACTATAGTCACCACAGCACATACTGTGATAGACCTGAACCATTTCTCTTAGGCTGATTTTTTTTTTACAAGAATCCTATTTTGTTTTGTTTAGTTTTGTTTTTCACTTAAGGATTTCATGCACCTGCTAAAATAAATTCCAGTGAAATTTCATTTTACATTGGAATTTGCTCTTTTATATCAGCAGATACTTTAACCAATACATAATAGAGATATAAAAGTAACTTCACTTCCAAGGAGAGATGTCACCCCCTCAACTGGACTTCCTCTCTCGCATCTCTCAAAACAATGTGAATTCTATCCATTTTTGTCCATCTGTCCCCCACACAGACATGCCGGCCTTGTAACTGGGGCACAGTAGGTATGAATAAATAAATGCTGAGTTAGCTAAACAGAGCATGATAGAGACCCAGAGGTGTGCATACCCTGGAGATCTCATTATTCCTACCAAGAGGCAACGGTAAAGCCTAAAAAGAATCATCTGTGAGAGGAAGGGGTGAACTATTGACATAGATGAGATGCTAACTGCTTGTTTGACAAATCTGTCTTTAACAGTTCATGATATCTAAGCAAAATACACAAATTAGAGAACAAGAAGGAGCCCAGCAATAGAAAGGAAGGGAGAAGAAATGTTGGGAAATACCAGGAAGGGAGACAGAACATAAAGACTCCTAACTTGGGGAAACGAACTAGGGGTGGTGGAAGGGGGGAGGAGGGCGGGTGTTGGAGGGGAATGGGTGACGGGCACTGAGGTGGACACTTGATGGGATGAGCACTGGGTGTTTTTCTGTATGTTGGTAAATTGAACACCAATAAAAATTAATTAAAAAAAAAAGATAAAAAAAAAAAAAAAAGAAGGAGCCCAGCAGCCTTCGGGGTCTTAAAAGGAGCTATCAGCGCTTTCTTTGGAGTTAAGCCTACTTTAAAGCCTCTTGTTCCCTCCCTGGCTTATTGTTCATTATAGATGCATCCCCATTCATCTCTAACTGCTGAGAACCTCAGAGCTGGACCAGTTCTCAAATGCTTACTCTTTTTTCTCATTGGCTCCAAGGGGAATAAATGACGATGTTAACATTCCAACACTCACGTTCTATCACTATCTCACAAAAATGCCACTTGTCCCAGCCCAAGAGATGGGCTCTGCTGTGTGAATAATTAGATAACAGGCAGGGAGGGGATTTTCCAGGTAATAACGATGTCTAGCATCTGTCTGCCAAGTGGATAATAGAGTATGTAGCGTCTGTTTCCCATAAAGACGTGCACGAGTTTTCAAAATACAGTTTGGGTTGCCCTTTGATAACCCGGGAAAGAACAAGTGTAGAAGACTGCTTTTCCCTTGGACGAAACACAAGGATTTAGGATGGTCTGAAAGGACAGCATCTCTTGTTGTTCCCTATATCTCCAGCGCACGGCCCAGGTACATCGAAAAGGCCATGAAACATTCGCCAAACAGGTGAAGAAGGTGGCACACACTTGCAGCAACAGTTAGGGGACCACAGAGAAGAATGGGTATTTATAGGGACACAGGGTTTGGAAAGAGGAAGAGGCTGGAGAGGTAATGAAGAAGTTTATACACAGAAACACAACCTGACTTTGAGATTAACAAAGAAGAGAACGCGGGCCCCCTTATAAAACAGAATGGGCACTCTGGAGGGTTCTCAGATGGATGCCCGGGGAGGGGCTTTTGGTAGTAGGCGGGACCCCAACTTTAGGGGGCTGAGAATGGAGAGCAGAGGCAATCACACTCCCAGAGACTCCACTCTAATATCAGCTCATCATGAATCAGCTGAAATCACTTCCCAGCTTGTCACTGCCTGTGTGAGAAGCTCAATTTTATGACCTCCTAGAAAAAAAAATTAACTAATTCTTCATTCACTGTCATTGGTTACAATCTTATGTTATCTCACTTTTAGAGAGCTTTTAGAGCAACTTGGCTATATTTTCTCTGCTCTTAAAGAACTGCTGTCGTATTTATTTATAATAGTTTTCACTACATTGAGCGTCTAAGATGTGTAATGCTCCGTGCAAAGCATTTTATATTTATTGGCGTGAATGCAGCACCCCAGTAAGGCAGGGTCTTTATGAATTTTTTTTAAGATTTGGATCAGAAAGTTCAAATTACTTATTCAAGATTATGGGAATCGTAAGTGATAGAGGAAGGAACTTGAGATGCATTTTGACTCCAAAGCCCTTCTTCTTAACAGAGTCCCTGAACTGCCTGCCACCTATAATAATAGCAAATTCATAAGAGGCTATTGTCTATCTTGAGTATTGATTTCCTAAAGACTCACAGCCCAGCTATCTTGAGTATTGATTTCCTAAAGACTTGCAGCCCAGCTGTTTTTTTTCCTTTCTCTTCCCCTTTTTCTTCCTTCACCTTCACACTTTCTCTCTTGCCTTCTTTTGGATTCTGTGTGAATGAATAACCAATGTGAAAATTAACTCTAGCTTAAATGTTTGCAATGTAACTGAATCTCTTCTGTCTTTTAGATATGGATCACTGCCTCTTATGCAACAATGAAACTCACTGGGCCCCTGTCAGGAGCACAAGGTGCTTTGAAAAGGAAGTGGAATATCTCAACTGGAATGATTCCTTGGCTATACTGCTCCTGGCCCTCTCCCTACTAGGAATCATCCTTGTTCTGGCCATTGGCATAATATTTACAAGAAACCTGAACACACCCATTGTGAAATCATCTGGGGGATTGCTGGTCTGCTACGTGATCCTTCTCTGTCATGTCCTCAACTTTGCCAGCACAGGCTTCTTCATTGGAGAACCACAAGACTTCACATGTAAAACCAGGCAGACTGTATTTGGCATGAGCTTCACTCTCTGCATCTCCTGCATTTTGATGAAGTCCCTGAAAATTCTGCTAGCCTTCAGCTTCGATCCCAAGTTGCAGAACTTCTTGAAGTGCCTCTATAAACCAATCCCCATCATCTTCACTTGCACAGGTATCCAGGTTGTCATTTGCACAATCTGGCTAATCTTTGCAGCACCTGCTGTGGAAGAGAATGTCTCCTTGCCCAGAGTCATTATCCTGGAATGTGAGGAGGGATCCATCCTTGCATTTGGCACCATGCTGGGTTATATTGCCATTCTGGCCTTCATTTGCTTCATATTTGCATTCAAAGGCAGGAAATTACCTGAGCATTACAACGAAGCCAAATTCATAACATTTGGCATGCTCATTTATTTCATAGCTTGGATCACATTCATCCCCATCTATGCTACCACATTTGGTAAATATTTGCCAGCTGTGGAGATTATTGTTATTTTAATTTCTAACTATGGGATCCTGTGTTGCACATTCTTCCCCAAATGCTATATTATTCTTTGTAAGCAAGAGGCTAACACAAAATCTGCCTTTCTCAAGATGATTTACAGTTACTCTTCCCACACTGCAAGCAGCCTTGCCATTAGTCATGTTTCACTGGACTCCACTAACAGCAATATCACAACGACCAATCCCAGCTCTAGTGGCAAGTCTGCAGCCTCGCAGGAAAGCAAGGATCTTCAGGCACAAGCATTTGCACACATATGCGGAGAAAATGCGATAAGTGTACCTAAAATTTTGCCTCGAAAAAGAATTTCAAGTATATGAAGGAGTCCTGAAGAGATGGCATGTTCGAGAATAAAATGTTTCTAGGATCTTTGTATTTAAAATGTACATTTATTTTCCAATGAATATATAGTTTGTTTTTCTTCACTGCCACCATGTTCACCAATGCTCCCTCTGTCTAACCACCTGTTTTACAGAGAAAATAGAGCCCTCAACCTGAAACTGCCTTGGTTCCTCCTTCTGCGTCCATCTTTACCTCCTTCCTGTTAGCCATGTTTTTATTCAATATTAGCCCATGTTACATCATCCTTGTAATATCCTCTGTCTCCTCTTCTCAAACTTCTTCATATGGGTTCTCCTTCTCTTCCAAAGCATCTTTGCCTTTCCGCCTTCATTGCTCAGCTTAGTTGAACAAGCATTTTAGCAGTTACCATGTGCCAGGTCGTATGCTAAATACGAAGGTACAAGAAGGATCAAGGCATCATTTCTGACCTCTAGGAGTTCAAAATCCAGGAGAGAGGGTCACATATCAACATTTTCACTTCAGTGTGGAGAATTCTGATTGTCATGTGCATAGGGCACTGTAACAGTATAGTGAAGCAGCACTTAGTCACCCTGGGAGATGATGAGAGAGCTTCAGAGAAAGCTAAATATGACACTTAGGTAAAGTCTCGAAAGATGAATAAGGGTTAGCTAATCAAAGAAAGTACAGAAAACTGTTCCAGATAAAGGGGGAAAGCAAGGAGCAGCAGCAGAAAGGGTCAAGAAGGTACACTCGGGGGAGTACAGCCATTTGGTATTACTAGAGAGGAGTCCTGTTTTGTATGTAGGGGTTAGGTCATGAAGGAATACCACAGACTGGAGTTTTTTCATAGGAAGCTTAGATCTTTATCTTGTGAGTTGAAGGTCATCAAGATGACAGGTTCAAAGTCTCATTTTAGGAAGATCACTCTGAAACAGGATAGAGGATGGAGTCTAATTGGGAGAGGATTTGGATCTACATGAGGGAAAAGAGAAAAGAATATGAATAGGTATCTAAGCTATATAGGAAGTGGTACTTTACTTCATGTGGTTGGTGAGGGGTGAGGTATAACCTTCTTGTCTGGTTTATTGGAGGAGATATGCAATATGGGAAGAAGACTGGTTTAGAGTAGGAGATGGAATATTGAATTTGAGGTGCCTGGAGTAATTTCAAGATGTATCAAGCATTCATATGGATATAAGACTCTGAGCCCAGGGGACCAGGTCAGAGCTGCTAATAAGGATTCGAATGCCATGTTCACACTGCTGCCCATCCTTATAAAACAGATAAACATACAAAATAACATTGTCTCCAGTCTTGACAGTCTCTTTAACTACAACTCTCTTTCTTCCTCTTCTTCACAACTGAATGTTTGAAGGAATAGTGTCATTATTGACTTGGACCCACTGAGCCCACTGAAATCTGGCTTCTAGTTGTACCACTCTGCCAGAGTAGTTTAGAGAACAGCTGTCTGTGGCTTTTTATCTATCAGATTCAATGGTGATTCTTTTTTTTTTTTTAAGATTTTATTTTATTTATTCATGAGAGACACAGAGAGAGAGAGGCAGAGACATAGGCAGAGGGAGAAGCAGGCTCCATGAAGGGAGCCTGATGTGGGACTCGATCCCAGGACTCCAGGATCACGACCTGAGCCAAAGCTGGATGCTTAACCACTGAGCCACCCAGGCGTCCCTCAATGGTGATTCTTAAGCCTTCATCTCCCTTGAATCTGATGGGCATTTGTGGTATAATTCCTCCTCCCTGAAATTCTCCTTCTTCATTCCCTACATGATATTCTAAAGCTTCTAATTATTTAAAACTCTTCAATCTGATGCAAAGACTCTTTTGGTTCTATTCTGGCATCCTGACCATATGTCTTCCTCCATTTGACTCTCAAATATGGGTAATCCCCAGAGTGCCATCCTCAATCTAAATCCCTTTTCTCTCTATCCACTTTCTTGCTACAATACCATCCATCTCCATACCTTAACTTTGGCCCAGATAACTCCCCAAACCATGTCTCTGGTCACTCTAATAAACCCACATTCTTGTCCCTTGTACTTTGACTTGTCGAAGTCAACATGTCTAACATTTGATCCATTACTTCCTTTTCCTGGCCCCTCCTCCTGTTTTCCATTTCTCAGCATGTTATACCACCTTTGAATTCATCAGAACCCTGCAGATCATCTTATTCATCTCTGACCCCACCATTTGCTTCACCTTTCTATACCTTTAATTCATCACCTGTCTTTTGTTTTCTAACTTTTTAATTTTCTCAAAACCTTGCCAAAACCTCTATCCCTGTCATCACTTCCTTAACCTAGGCCTTCATAATCTCTTTCGTAGATATTTACAACAGCTTCCTACTTTGACTCTGATCTCTCATTTTATTTCAAACACAAGTTCTTACTAAGCCTTCCATTCATTTCTACCTCATGTATTCCTAGAGTAAAAACCTCTTCATGTTACTCGGTTGTCCTAAAACCTCTAATAAGTCAAAATTTCTTATCTTGATGCCCAGAATCTCCATGCCCAGGAACAATGGCTGCCCTTCCTAGCTGGTATGTTATTCTTGAGAAATGGTCACCTGCTGGTGATCGTCTGTACCCATAACATGCTATTCCATGCCTCAGAGTCTGCCTCTCCTCTTGGCCTTGATGTCCTTTCCACCTCTGTCCTCCTAGAACATTCTAGCTAATCCACCAGACACAATCAAGTGTTTTCCCTTCTACCAGGACTTTCTTTCTGCCACTGTCACGGCACCTATTATACTTCATTGCATTCATGTGTTTTTAGTTTAATTTATTCCACTAACATTTATAAGTGCCTACTGTGTGCCAGGTATAATTCTATGCACAGGGCGTATACAATGATAAAGGACAGACAAGTTCTCTCCTCTCAAGGAGTTTATATTTAGTGTTTTCATCATTATGCAGTGAGCAATCAGTTCTCCTTTGGATCACGTTCTTGGCTGCCCTTTCCTCTCTACTACCACTGCTATCATCACCCCAGTTTAGGCTGTCATGACTCTACATCTCTGTTGTTGAAACAGTCCAAACTAGTTACTACCCTAGAATTCCCCTTCTAATGCACACAATACATCACCACAGATTGATCTTACTCAGGGTAGTTTCAATACTATTATTCTCCTATTCAGAAAAAATTTAATAAATTCCTATCACTTTCAGAATTAAGTTAAATTCCCCTATCTTGCTAAGCAAATCTTCCACAGTCTTAGTCTGACATGGATTGAATGTTAAACAACAACAATAAAAACAAACAAACCCAAGATATTGATCCTAGGTTACTGCTTAACCCAAATGTATTCACCTATAATATGGTGATAACATCTCATAAAATTGTTAAGGGTGAAATACCCTGATGTACATGAAAGTGTTAAGAAATGAGTATTCTGTTTGTTATTTTACTGACTCATTGCTCTGTTGATATGAAAACAGTTTCTCTTATTGACATGAGAGCAAAGCTGTAGGAGAGCTTCCAGATTCTTGAGTGTGATCACACAAAACAGAAATCCCAGTACTGTTGTGCCAATAAAACAATGAAAGGAATATTGTTTCATAAGAGTTATGACTTTTACTACAGTTACATAGCTTTCAACAATTATTCCAGAATTTTAAAAATGCTATTTAACTTAAGAAATTAAGTTCTGAACTGCCAAAACTACATCTTTGCCATCATGTAAAACAAACAAACAAATAACAAGGGAAAGACTATTGTACTTTTCACTTTTCTGTTAACTTTTGGGGCTCTTAAATTCAACTGAGTATAAGTTAAATAATTGCTTACTCTCTTAAATAATTTCTTGCTACCTTTGGAATAAAGTGGGATTTTTTCTATCATAAAGCCAATATCGAAACATTATTTTAAAATAAGGAAATAGGGATCCCTGGGTGGCGCAGCGGTTTGGCGTCTGCCTTTGGCCCAAGGCGCGATCCTGGAGACCCAGGATCAAATCCCACGTCGGGCTCCCGGTGCATGGAGCCTGCTTCTCCCTCTGCCTGTGTCTCTGCCTCTCTCTCTCTGTGTGTGTGACTATCATAAATAAATTAAAAAAATAAAAATAAAATAAAATAAGGAAATAAAAATAAGTAAAAAGAACACACAAAAAAGAACCTATAACTCTATGACCAACCAACAATCCATTACATAAGTAGTCAACTTTTTACAGGTTGTTTTAGCAAAGTCCAAATCATTACTCAAACAGAAGCATTCCCATTGGTCAAGACAAACTGATCTGGGGGTGGGAGAGCATTTAGAATCCAGTGACAGACTGGTTCATCTAGTTATCATCTTACACTGATCACAGAGATACACACACTAAAATACTTTATTGCTAAAATGCAGGGGTAAGGGAACAAAACACCTCACACCATAGCCTTAATTGGCAGGCTGAAATCAGAAGGTGGTCATCCTAGGCTGTGAGGATCTCAAGAGCACGGTCCAAGCATAATTGTTATGGGTGCATTTGTACAAAGTGAACCCCAAAATTAGTATTCAGCAAGTGTTGAATGAGTAATGTTGTCCACAAATATTCTTAACGTCTTGATCAGCACAATAACTCACAGGATTTTTTTCCAAAATTTACCTCTCATATTAGAGTCTCCATAGCTCTTGAGCTGTCTGTAAGCCAAATCTTCAGATAGGCCCTTACTGCCATTATTAGCAACATAAGACTTCCAGACAGTTCAAGTAGAAAACAGTTAACTGCAGAACCCTCAATACTTGGGTTAGAAGACGGTGAAGAATAAATATGTGAACAACTGAACATGGAAGTGGTAAGTGGATCTTCTAGTGTGGCACTGAAAAGAAAGGAGTTTGCCCTGCTTCTACTTCTATTCTCCTTCTTTCTGGCTGTTATGCAGAAGTAAAGCCACCATCTTGGACCATGAGATGCGATCTGCAGGCTTCAGAGGGCAGAGCAACAAGACTGAAAAAGCATTGGTCACCAAGACTCTGGTATTGCTTTTCAGCTTATGGATTTCTTATGCTTAGAGAATATGTTTCCTTATATACTCTCTAAGCAAACAGCCTGATAAATTCATATTTGGGCTGTCTGCCTTAATGAGTGACCATGAATGAAGAGTTGGAAGACTGAACACAGCAAGAAGATGCATTCGCATTCAAGAGCCCCAAGTAGGAAAATCTCAGGTGATTGAAATTTCTTACATTTTACAACTTCTACTCTTACATAATTTTCTGATACCTGACATTACATTTCCAGCCAAAATAGTATTATGAGAAAAATGAAAGTTTGAAAATTCCAGACCAACCTAAAAACAAATTAATCAAATACTTTCTCATTTTTACAAATAGCCACCCTTTCATATCCATGAATATGTGAATTTGATCTGCTTCTTGCTTGTTAGACATAGAAGGCATGACTAAATATGTATAAGCCAAAAGTGTAAAATCTAGTCTGCAATTAACCAGAGGGTCTGTGGTAAGAGTATTTCTCATCTAAAGAGCTATTCCTTGTAAATACTCAGATAAAACAAAAAACCCAGAGCCAAGTTCTGGGAGTTACCAGCGTAAAACTATTGGAATGCAGTATATTAGAAAAACTACTCTGTTCTTATAAGATATAATAAAAGTGAGAATATCTAGTAAGAGGCCCCATGTTGGTAAAAAGCAAGAGAAAAGTGTTGGTGGGTACAATTTATTTATTATGTTTGCAACCACCCATTTCCAAGATCTCAAGTGAATTTTATGAAAAGAAATGTATTTAATAAAATTCTTAAAATAAGCATTTTAAAAATCGAATGTGGAGTGAGACCAGGCAGAAATAACTGACATCAAGACTAGGAAGAGTGGTTGCTCTTGTACTATTCACTCTCGGCATCATGGCAGGCAAGAGAGGTGGACACTATAGCCCTCCACAGTCATAACCTACAGTAAAGTTGGAAAATTCATAGCCTAGGAGGTTTGTTTTTGGGTCTAGTTCCCTTTTTATTTGCTTTGTAACCTTACAAGGTCCCGTCCCTCTTCAGAATTCTTTGAGGAACTGTCCACTCTATATGCCACTGGAAGGATCGTTAATCACTTGGAGCTCCACAGTGGTAGAAGAGTGGCTCATAGTAAACCTTAAGAGTCCTTCTGGGTCCTTTCTGCCCTTGGAAGGAAATAGAAAGGCTCTCTCTGATTTGGGTTTGTGAATGATAGGGCTTCCAACCATCATCCTTCCTGTCTCATGAAGGAAAACAATTTGACACAGGTAAGGTCAAAATGAAAAGTGAAGAGAGCCAAGTGATAGAGAGGAAGAAGGAAGGGCCAGAGGAAAGAGGATGGAGGTGAAGTGGGGGGAGGGAAGGCAGGGATGAGATGGAGAGGGGACAGAGAAGCATTTGAGCACCTTGATCTAACTGTGCCTGAAGCCACACCAAACTTAGACTTTAGCAATGCCCAAAGTTGAACCATTCTTAGACTATTGGTTATAAAAGACAATACATTTTCCTTTTTTATTCACCTTAATTTTCTTGGATATCTATTATTTGAAACTAAAAAACCATGACTAACACACTTGTGCTTTGCATTATCGGTTACATTTTCCCATCTGTAAAATGAAAGACATGACATAAATTTATTTAAAACTTCCCTTTGACCTAAAGCACTATAGTTCTAACTAGATTAATATGTGAACTCCTTCAGGACAGGGATATTATCTCACTTATTTTAGTATTCAGAATTTCCAGTGCTTTGTAGGCTCTTATTAACTATTTCTTGTAGTAACTGAAAAGAACAGGCTGGCCACTCTCTAAGCCTATCCTCTTATGAAACTTCTGCTTACTTACTTCCCTTCTGTTTCCCCAGGATAGAGTTGAATACATATTCTCAGGTCTCCCTTTCATAGGAAGAGAGCTAAATAACGCAGTTAAATTACTGAATGTGTTTAATCCTCAAGTGAGAAATACACATTATACTACAGATTTGATTCCAAGGGAAATATAATACTCCAAAAGAGATATTTATTATTGACATAGACCATGATAGAAAAATTATTATTAATCATTACATTCATAATGAACTTGAATATTTGATATTTCTAAATTTCTGTTGGTGGAAAACAGGGAAAATTTTAAAGGATTTACTGGATCAGTTGATTATAAAGGTATAATCCAAGTTTTAGAAATTGTACTCATGCTTCTGTTAATGTCAGGGCTTTCTTTTCTTTCAAGTGTACCTTCTTCCCCTCCAAAAAACAAAAAAAATCAGTGCTTGTAATGAAGTTTTAGTGGAAGCTCAGAAAACAGGAGCTACAAGTTAAATGCACAGCCAAGGCTTCCAGCAGTGATCAAGGGAGGAAAACTTGAGTGTCCTATCTTTGTTGAGTATGGATCAGATGAAGTGCTATATAAAAGCAATGCCTGTCTGATTATTCTGTTTCTATACAATGTAAGCATTTATAAATCATACACATATTTCTAATAATTAAACTTTTTTCTATAACCATATGTGAAGAGTTTTGGTGGGAAAAGTGGAGGGGGAAGGCTGGTCACAGAACATTTCATTTTACAGATGGGAACATTGGGAAAAGACACGTCATACATATATAGTATTCCCCAAAGCTCCTTGCCACAAATACGTATTTCCTTGTCCTTGGTATTACCTTTGTGTAATAACTTTAACTTCTCGAAGGAACATTTGTTGATATTTTTACCAAATCTTAACTGCACCTTAGTTTTCTTATGTGGAAAAAAAAAAACAATGATAAAAATGCTTGTCCTTATCTACCATATAAGGTTATTATGAAGATCAAAAGAGATAATGCACATCAAAGTGCTTTGGAAGCTATATAACAGTACTCAAAATATTATTACTACCCTCATCACTGTCATTATTTGTTTCCACAACAATCTTGTGAGGTGGTAACTATTACCAAGGAGGAAATTAAGGAACAGTAAGATTAAGTGTCTTGCCTCAAGTCCCACAGTTTTTGGTGGCCAAGGTGATATGAATTCACACACCCTAACCAGCTACTAAACCATAAACATCAGGAAGAGAAAAGATCTCCAGTATTACAGATGAACACTTTTTTTCATACCTTTGACCTAAAATGCTTAAACTTTTGATGAGATCTATTAAATAATTTTACAGGCATCCAAGTCAAAATACCAGGGTAGAATCATAAACCTGTTTCTCCAGTCAATCAATCAAAACTGGAAAAGAAGAAAAGGTATATTCCATGGAATGTTTATCCAACCATAAAAAGACAGATATTCTCAGATCTTCAAAATATGTTAAGTTTACTAGTTTGGAAATAGGAATTATTATATACTATAGAGGGAAGGACAATTCAGAGCAACTTTTTAGAGGCTAATTTGTCAATATCACAATTAAAGGAACAGTTTCTGACTTAGCAATTCTGATGCAAATTTAGACTCACATATAAATTCTCAACTACACAGAGATCTATTCAGTTAGAGGATGTTCTTTGTAACAATCCTTACAATAATAAAAAAAATTTAGAAACTTGAAAAAATTAAAGGTCCATAAAGAATTTGCCAAATAAATTATAACACATTTGTTCAATAAAAGACTATTCAGCCATTTGAGGAAGGGAGTTAAGTGTATATGAACAGATATTAAATGACCCTGCCATCCATATTGAGTAATGGAAACCAGTTTCAGAATAGTATAATTTTTGCCTAGATAATATATACACAGATTGGAAAGACAAGTAGCTAACTGCTAATACAAGTTTTCCCTAAAAAGTGTGTGATTGGAAAGATTTTCACTTTCTATGTTTTGTTGACTGAATTTTCATTATAATGAGCATGTTCTATTTCGGAATGAAAATTTAAATAAAAATAATTTCTTAACCAGTCCAATTCTTAATTGGGATAATCACATTATCCCAATGAAAATCATAAAATTATGTTTTATATAACAAAAATAGAAAAATAAATGGTAAAGAATATTCTAAAAAAGAATAATGATAAAGGTGGGAGAAGTGCCACGCATCACTAGTCCTTCCAGATAATGAATGTAACAATAATTAAATGATGCAATATTGACACAAAAACAAATGTAAGTAAATTAGAATTTTAAAACCCAGATAAGCCAATTTGTATATTATGTTTAAGTGTTCAGTGAAATAAGAATCACATAATTCAGGGTGCCTGTGTGGCTCAATCAGGTAAGTCTTGATTTAGGCTCAGGTCATGATCTCAGGGTTGTGAGATCAAGCCCCATGTCAGGCTCAGCACTGGACATGGAGCCTGCTTAGGATTTTCTCTCTCCCTCTCTCTCTCTGTCTCTCCCCACCCCCTCTCTCCCTCTCAAAAAAAACCCCCACATAATTTCAGGCAAGTGAATATTATTTAATAAATAGAGAGGGATAATTATAGTACAATATAGAGAAATTGATTTAGATATAAAACTTATACCCCCAGTGAACTCCCTGTCGATTATTTGGTTATAGAAATGTAGAAAGAAAAAAAGAAAAACATTAGTTACAAAAAATAAAGTCATGCTAACATTGCCAGAATTTCAATAAAGTATGAAGAAACATTGTAACATAAAACTCATACTTTTAAGTTTGTTTGAAATATTTCCTTAAGTCAATTTCCCAGAATAGAATTCTTGGCAAACACACACACACACACACACATTTACATGGTTCTTGACAGGTGTTGGGAATCAAATTCAGAACATGTTTTGACAAATATGAGAGTATTTACAGATGGAATTAAACAAGATATCTGACCTCAAGCCCATCCAGAACATCACACATTCTAGAAACTACAACATATAAAGTAAATACAATCTGTATCCATCACTGAAATAAAATAAAGTATGGCATGTCTTTATAACTAAATATTAAGATACCACATAAAAGGAGAAACATAAAGATGAGACTAAAAATAAAATGGTTTATCAAGTGAAATGATACTAATTATGATACTGTAATTAGAACTTTGTATACAAAGCCTACAAAGATAAAGATTCTCAGAAAGCACAAAGAGGTAGAAAATATTTGTTTTGAGAATGTGAGAATATGGGATAATTTTGTGTTAACTTTCATATTATTATAAATATATATAAAATATTTAAATTATCTCATGGGGTATATCAAAATGTACAGATGATAAGAGTAAGATTGCTCCCTCCAACTTGCAGCTCTATTGCCACTAGTTAGGATGTGACTGGATATCTTGCATATACAAAAATATCATAAATATGATATCTGGATATCATATTTATTGAAAGCACAACTGCTTTCTCATCAATAAATATGAGTTTCAATTGTCTAGAGGCTAAGGAATAACATGAAAAAGGCACAATGCCTAAAACCACATATATTTTTAATGGAAATACTATCACAATTTACTATCTAATGTCTATTAGATTAATTTGGGGGCAAAAGAGGAGTGACACTACACTCATAATTTAATTCCAGGAATGTCACAAAACCACTTGGTAGCTCAGGTTCCCCACTAGCAAAATAGCCTCACTTTTTCTTCTAACATATGAGAATAGTCTGTATTTAAAGTTTTACCACCAAAAGAAAAAGAGACACAAAGTACATATATTTGAGCTGCAGAACAGACCATGAGTTAGCTGAGGACAGGGACAGAATTCAATTTCTTTATATCTTCAAGAATTTAGTAGTGCCCCTACTTTGAGGATGTGTGTTTGTAGAACAATTTGACATACTCCTGCCACCTGGTGGACAATTATGTGTTTCCTTTTTATTTATAGACCATAGAGTAACTGGAAAGGAGATGCTCATGAACACTTATTTTTTTTAATTCCTACATAATTTATTCTTTTTAATGTTATTATAAATGGAATTGTTTTCTTAATTTATTTTTAATTGATTTTATGTAAATCAATTAGTTAACATATACCATACCATTACATTCAGACGTAGAGTTCAGTAATTCATCAGTTGCATATAACACCGATTGTCCATGACATCACATGCCTTCCTTCATGCCCATCACCCAGGTACCCCATCTTCCACTCACCTCACCTCCAGCACCCCTCAGTTTGTTTCCTATAGTTAAGACTCTCTTATGGTTTGTCTCCCTCTCTGATTTTGTCTTTGTTTTTATTTTATTTAAATTGAATTAATGTATAATGTATTATTGATTTCAGAGGTAGAGTTCAGTGATTCATCAGTCTTACATAATACTCAGTGTTCATTGCATCACATGCCTCTTTAACATTCATCACCCCGGTTATCCTGTCCTTTCCCCCTCACCACCCCCATCTCACCATAGAACACTTTTAGATAAACATTAGTAATGATGTTTCCACTTAGACCAATACTGATTAATATAGCCATTAAACTATATATTTTAGTAATTTACCAAATATAAGTAATTTAAAAATAGTAATGTAAAGATATATTCTTAGAAGCAAAGAGTTTGCTTTTAAATTGATTCTTTGAGGAAAAAAATACAACTTTAAATATTGGCAGGATAATAATTCTTCATTTTCAACTTTTACACATTTTTTGTCCTTAGGGAGAAGTCGTTATAGGATTTGTCCTTTCTCCCCAAATATTCTAATTTTAATGCATATAAACAAAGTTCATTCTCATTGAAAAATTTTAAACTTCACCATTTATTCATGCACCATTTTCCAGTGCTTACAATATTCACCCCTGATGCAAGTAACAAGAAAATTATTTCTAAATAGTTCAAATATGTTCTATATATCATATTCTGGCTCATTGATTATTATAATAAGCATTAAACACCATCAGGTATTCCTAGCTTAACTCTGTGCTAACTCAATACTAAATTCAAGTATTTCTTTGATGCTAAAGAAGTCCTTGTGTTGTCAACATATAAATGAAACAAAATTTAAAACAGCACAATTTTAAACAATCTTTATTAGAATTTTTTGCATCATTTAAGCTTAATTTACTGGGGTAAAGCCTTCATTGCCCCATCCTGATCATAGTTATGATTTACTTCTAGGAATTATATGAGCTGCTGGAGCATCAGAAACAAGTAAGACCTGGTGAGAAACACAAGTTTCTTTAACATCAGGCCAAAAACATGCTACAGGTGCCATGGCATTGGTTACCGGGCATGGATCTACAGTTAGCCATGACCAACATTACTGATGATACGGACACCGCAGGAGAATCTGCAGTCTCCCAGATGCAAGCTCTGCTCTTCCTGGAAGAGCATTGGAAGATGAGATAGATGAGGCATAGGGATAATCAAATAGACTAAATGTGTCTGAAGCATGTATTCTCAAGTGATTTGTAGCTCAGTTCTTGGTGAGCTAAAAACATCTTACTATTTGTCCCAGATAAAAGGAGAAAAGGAAAAAACTGCTAAGTTGGACCTTCATTAATCCTTATGTAAAAACAAAGTAACAGTTGCTTCTTTAACGTCTGAAGGGTTTTCTGCTCTATCACCTCTATTTCAAATTTCCTTTTAAGAGATATTTATATTCCTTGTCTCCAATTTCTCTCTTCCGGGGACATATATTTTATCATCCAAACAGGAACATTTTGGGAATGAAAGAAAGCACCAATAATAATTATGCAAGGACAATGGGCATCCCAGCCCCTTCAGGGATTCCCACCCTTTCCTAAACCCACTTCCGTCAGACTCTATCCCCAACCACTACACCAAAAGTGCTCTCGGTAAGGTGCCATGTCACTAACTACTGGAATCACCAATTCTTAGTCTCTACTTTACTGACCTTCAGTAGTATTGAATACAATTGATCCCACTTCCTCCTTAATACATTCTTTACTTGGGTTCAGAAACACTGCACTCCTTTTTCCTTCTTCCAATCAAAGTAGATGCTTGTTTCACTTTCCTTTGCTGATTCTTCCTCTAATCCTTGGTCTCCTAATGTTGTCATGCTCCAGAACACAGTCCTTGGTCCTTTTTGCTATCTACATTCACTCTCTTGGTGATCTCAACCGACCCGTGACTTGTCAGATGAGATGGGGCCCATTCAGGGTGGTACAGCCCTAAATCTCTGATTTGTAAAACCATTCATACACTGAAAGATCTCTCATTCATGTCCTAAACTCTAGACTTGTATATTCATATGCCTACTTCTCATCTCTGCTTGTCTTATAGACATCCATGATGGTTAATTTTATGTGTTAACTTAGCTAAGCCATGAAACCCAGGTAGTTGGCCAAACACTAGTCTAGCTTTTGCTGTAAAGGTATTTTTAGATGAAATTAACATTTAAATCAATCGACTTTGAGTAAAGCAGGTTACTCTCCATAATGCGGATGGGCTTCATCCAAGCAGGTGATGGTCTTAAGAGAAAAAGACTGAAGTACCCCAAAGAAGATGGAACTCTGCCCCCCAGACTGTCTTTGGACTAAAGCTGCAACACCAACTCTTCCCTGGGTTTCCAGTCTACTGATCTTCCCTGCCAACTTTGAATTTGTCAGTTCCCACAATCCCATAAACCACAAGCAATTTCCTTAAAATCTGTCACTCTTTCACTTTCTCTCTGTCTGCCTCTGTCTTTCTCCATATACACATATATTTTGAGGAGACAGTAAAGATATAGATATAGATACAGATAGATATAGATATATAGATAGAGATGCATAGATATACATTCATATGTATTTTGTTTCTCTGAAGAACTCCAATACATATTAAACTCAAAATATACAAAACTGAACTACATAATTTTTCCCTCAAACCCTTTCCTACCTACAGTCCTATATGTTTCTCCATTTAATGACAACTACGCCTTTCAAGGTTCCTGAATTGAGTCTTTTCTTTATCTCATACTCAACCATCATTCCCTGCAGAAATGCTATTGACTGAACATTCAAAATATATGTACCTTATATAAAATGCAATCTGTCTTCTATCCTGGTATTCTGAATCCCCCTTACGTTATTTTTTTAATTTTTTCATGCAACTTTTAACATACTAATTTTCCTATTTACAATGTTTAGTTTTTACTCTGTTTCCTCCAAACAGAATAAGAATTTCAAAAGAGTAGAGATCTTTCTTTTAGTCATTGACATTATCACGGTACTTAGGATTGTTTTGTCACAGAGGAGACAATCAAAATATATGTTAAAATAAACAATAGAGTTGAAAAATAAGCCTGAGAAAAAAATCTCTAAAAAGTAAGTTAAAAGAAAAAGAGGTTGAAAACAGTAGAAAAAAAATCAGAAGACTTATCTAAGAGACCACATCTAAATAGTTTCCAGAAATAGAGTACAGCGAAAATGATGGCTGGAATTTATCAGAGAAATATTTCAAGAAATCACTCATTACTCTCATTAGTAAGTAACATGAGTTTTTGAAAACAGAATCCAAAAAATGCCAAGTGCTTTGGATGAGAAGAGATCCACGCCAAAACACCTCATTTTGAAATTTTAAATCAGTAGAGCCAGAGAGAAGATTCCAAAAAATTTTTAAGGGGGAAAAAGAAAGGGTTTACTTCTGAAGATTAAGAATCTGAATAACACCATGTTTCTCAACAGCAGTACTGGTGCCAGAGTTCAATGGAACAATATTTAAAATTGCTTATTTTTTTGGTCTTTGAATTTTATTCTCAATCAAGCTTTTAATTAAGGATGAGAATTCTTTTTAAAAATCTGCTGGTTAAATGAAATTCATCAGTACATAATAAATAATATAACAAGCAGATTTTTTTTAACAAGCAGATTTTAATCCAAGCATCCAAAGTCTTATGATGGCATACGTATGAGAAGGAAATTTGGACACAGAGACAAACACACAGGGGAGAAGCCCATGTGAAGACAGAAACAGAGATTGCAGAGATGCATCTATAAGTCAAGGAACACCAAGCATTGATGGCACCCATCAGAAGCTAGCAGAGGCAAGGAAGGATACTTCCCTAGAGCCTTGAGAGGAGCATGAACCTACCAACACCTCAATTTAGAGTTCCTAGCCTCCAGAGCTCAGAGAACAAATTTCTGTTGTTTTAAGGCATTCAGTTTGTGGTAATTTGTTATGGGAACCCTTGGAAACTAATACACCACCCAACCTTTTTTTAAAAAAAAGATTTTATTTATTTATTCATGAGAGAGAGAGGCAAAGACATAGGCAGAGGGAGAAGCAGGCTCCCTGGAGGGACCCTGATGCAGAATTTGATCCCAGGACCCCGGGATCACACCCTGAGCCAAAGGCAGATGCTCAACCACTGAACCACCCAGGTACCACTACACCATCCCAACTTTAAAGACAATTGTTTTAGTCCCTTCAGGCTGCTACAACAAAAATACCATAAACTCGGTGGGTTACAAACAACAAACATTTATTTATTGTAATTCTGGGTGCTTGGAAGATCAAGTTGTTCGCAGAGTCCCTGTTTGTTAAGGGCCCGCCTCCTGGAAGACCATCTTTTCACTGTAGCCCCACATGGCAGAAAAGACAAGGGTAATTTCTTGGGCCTTTCTAAAAAAAAAGCTACTAATTCCATTCATGAGGGCTTCACCCTAATGACCTAATGACCTCCTAAAGGCCCCACCTCATAATACTGCCACCGTGGTTGTCAGGATTTCAAGAAAGGAATCTCGGGGGGATCCAGATATTTAGACCATAGCACCAATACTAGATTTCATGGTGAAAGTATTCCCATCAAAGTCAGGGACAAAATCCACTACCATGCTTTCCTATAAATGTTGTTCTGGAGGACATAGCCAATGATTACAAGGAGGTATAAAAGTAGGAAAGAAACAACTCAAATGCCTTATTTTTTGATAATATAACTAAATAAATAGAAAATTCAAGAATATGTACAAAATTATAAAAATATGTAACCCACCGAATTATAATTAAGTTCATCAGGATCAAAGGATACAAGATCAGCATACAAAATTCAACAGTGGAGCACCTGGGTGGCTCAACCGGTGAAGCATCTGCCCTGGGCTCAGATTATGATCTCCGGATCCTGAGATGGAGCCCCAGATCTGGCTCCTTGCTCTGTGGGCAGCCTGCTTCTCCCTCTCCCTCTGCCTACCTGTTGAAGTGCTTTGGAATTTCCCTCATTCCCATATGGGATTGGCAGGAGGGGGGCGGAGGAGAAATTCTTTTCTCCCACTTCAAACCCAAGGAGAGAAGTTTTGGAAGAACCTCTTGGAGAACTTGACACACGTACTCTGGAGTTTGATCCACGTCTAAGACATTTAAAGACAAAAGGTTGTGACTAAAGCCATCTGTCCAGCAGCAGGGAAGAGAGGTGGCTGCATCAGGAGCAAGCCCTCACTCCACTGATACCATGGTGGGCTTGCACGGTGTGTCTCAGGAACCTATAAAAAGACCCCACCCACACCAAGAAAAAGGGTCAACTTCTGACAGCCATCAAAGACAGAGACTGCCTACATCAGATCACAAAAATCTGTGAAGCAAGACCTTTCTCTTCCCTTTCTTCTCCTCCTCCCCTTTCTCCTTTCTAGATTTGAGCCCTAGGGGACCTGTGAAGGGGATGAGAGGTAGGGCCAATTAGATGTTGAAGAGAAGCATAAAGCAGGGAGGTGATAGATAGGAAACTGACCACACACTCCCATCTTCATGGCAGTCTGCCAGCCTGAAGCAGACCTGAGCTCAGAGAGGGAGGCCAGTTTTGTTTTAAATAAATCCCAGAATATTTATCATTACATTCAATTCAACATTTAATTTCTAAAATGAGACTATTCCCAGATTCAGAAACTTCATTTCTGGTAAATACCCCAGAACAATCTATTACACATGCACCCAAGGACATGTGTCAGGAATACTCATTGCAGCATAGTTTATAATAATGAAAATGCAAAAAACAGGAGACTAGATGAAGAAATTAATGAACAAACAAAATAGCTGATTTTTCACCTCTATAACACTCTCTTAGGTTGATTATGCAGTTTCAACCTTAAAAAATTTCCCTAGATTTTGGTTCTTCAAACCAAGCCAACCCTCTTGTTGGAGAGCTCCCATAATTTAAATGATTTGTGCTAATCATCTGTAACAGGTTCTTTTGTAAATCCTTCTTATCATGATCATAAATAATAATTGTTTCCATTTGTAGATGGTGGTATACAAAACAAAACCCTTAGTCCCTGCCCTTTTAATTAGCTCTGCCTAGATATGACGACTATACTTCTCACTGGAAATCAGAAATCAGTATGAGTAGCCCCAAGTAAAAAGGCTGAAAGAGAAAAAAAAATTATTTGATAACTTGATTTTTTTATCCCTGAATAGCCAAAACACTCAAACAGGTCAGTTCACAATTTTTGAGAAAACATGACCTCATAAATCAAGAGAGAGACAAGCAGCTGAAAGGAGTTAAGATCTGTACAAATGCAAGTAGGACAAGAGGTAATTATCTTATGGGAATTTGGGGTGGCGTCATTCACATTATGATTATGAGCAGCCTTTTTTAATTGTAATCATATAGGAAAGGTATTATGCTGGACATTTATATTGGGTCTGGTTCATTCTGCAAGACCGCTTCTCTATATGTGTCTGAGGAGGGTGGTGTGGGACGGGAAGCTGGAGAAGCACTAGTAAGTCAATCTAAAATTCTAGCCAAGCCTAAGATTTGAATTACATAAAGTCATTATTGTGCCTCAAGAGGGAGAAGTCTGAAGCAGATTTAGCCCTTGGGACCATAAAATGCTAATTTTGTCACATGAGATTGTTTACCAGGAATTTTGGAGTTTGATATTGAGCACGGGTTAGGACCAGAGGCTGCTTCCTATAAAGTGATTGGGAAATTGTGCACAACTGACACAGGAAAGAGCCTTAACAGACATCGAAGTCGACTACAAAAATAACCTTTCAGCCCAAGAATGTGAGAGACGTGGCCAATGCAGATGCCCCTTCACCGTCTGGGGGGCAATCTGCACAGACTTGTACTTAATAAACACGAATGCATTTCAGATTTGCTATTTGTACTATTGAACAGTGCAGGAGTGGTTAATCCAACCTGCTTTCTTCTGAATGTATTTCTCAGACTCCTATTGAGAGCAATAGGACCCCAAACAACTCATCCAGTCAGAAGCCTGCCGCGCCCTAATGAGAACTGGTTACACACACCATGCCTACCAGCCTTCCAAGCCAGAAGTAAACTGTGATGTTAACCGGTAACTGTTGTGCCTCAGTAATAGAACACAACAATTCTATGTGACCTACCTACCTGCGGTTAGTGACATTTTAATTGTCTAGGGATATGACAAAGGCAGAGAACTTGAACCAGACTACCCAAGATATCCAAGCAGGAGACTTTGAAAGAGTCCTCCTGCCACATTAGGATTTCTTTCAGGATCATCTTCATGGAAAGGGATGTGGAGTGAAAAATTAGAGAGGGAATAGGGAAAAAATGGGGCCCACGAAAGATTTACATGATTGCATCCATGCCTTAGAAAAGTTATCTCCCAGAGGCTGGGCAGAGGAACAACAAGAGAGAGAACAGACTAAAGATGGGGAAAATGCTTTGGGGGGCCATTACAATGGCATGTTTGAGAGAGAATGAAAGATTGAACTGCTGCAATGAAAATGGGAATGAATAGGAATAACAAGAAGATCTGCATGTGGGATCCTTGGATGACGCAGCGGTTTGGCGCCTGCCTTTGGCCCAGGGCGCGATCCTGGAGACCCAGGATCAAGCCCCACATCGGGCTCCTGATGCATGGAGCCTGCTTCTCCCTCTGCCTGTGTCTCTGCCTCTCTCTCTCTCTCTATCATAAATAAATGAAAATTAAAAAAAAAAAAGATCTGCACGTAGGAGCTCATGAATTGTTTTTCAGATCTCATTTTTAACTTCTGCATGTGTTGTCAACCTATGCTTCATTCCTATTGGGTGACTGGGCCGTCGCCTGGACCAGCTACTTCATTGAAGTTGCCCGAAGCAACCAACCGGAGACTACATTGAGCGGGATCGGCAGGTAAGCTGGTCACCTTAGAACTTTCCCCACAGACAGACTAGTAGGGGATTGGAAAACAAACTAGTTAAAGTTCCCTCCCAACCCCTCTTTAGGAAGAAAGGCATTTCCTGATGAGGGACTATCATCTGAGTCAGAGTAGGAGGCTCTCAGGGACAGCTCTGCAGCAATCTTGGCTTCTCCTGCCTTAGCCCAGTGGTGAGCACACAATGGCTCTTGATAATAAATAATAATAATAAAATAATTTAAAATTTACCCACACTTTCCACTCAGTCTATATAATAGCTTTATTTAAAATGGATTCATAGGGATGCCTGGGTGGCTCAGTAGGTTAAGTATCTGCCTTTTGCTTGGGTCATGATCTTGGTGTCCTGGGATCCGGCCCTGCATTGGGCTCCCTGTCCAGGAGGGAATCTGCTTCTCCCTCTCTCTGCTCATTCTGTCTCTCTGTCTCTCTAAAATAAATCAATAAGATCTTTTAAGAATAAATAAAAATTAAATAAAATGTATTCCTACTTTTAACAGTGTATCTTAAGAAGTAACTAAAGTAACCATAGGAATGGAAACATGAATCATACTAAGAAATGGAAAGGTAAACCATGCTAATCAAAATCAAGCCTGGAAGGAACAAAACTGAAAATAGTATATACAAATCAGATGAACCATGGGATTGAAAAATAATATAATATAGTACACAATAAAACCGCCACATATTAGTAATAAGCTCTGTGAGGGGCAAAGAGTTGTATTTGCTTGCCTACTGCAACCTCAGATCCTTGAACAGTGCCCAGCATACAGGAGGCACTCAGGAAATATTTATCGAAAAAATAAATAAGCTGTCCTTGTTGGAAAAAAAAAAAAAAAGGAAGGAAGGAAGGAATATAATTAGCTTTTTCTTCTATTAGAAGATGATTTGAGTATTTTTTTAATTTAGTCCAATTCTAGAACTAAAGAAAACATCTCACGCAGCTGTACTTTTTTTTGTAGACCACTGCCAAACAGTGACATTTTAATCCCATAAGGAATAGAAAATAGAATGCAGATTGTTCTTTTTCTCATGATAGAAGCTCTTATTCAATCACATTGTCATTCTGCAACTCTAGAGAAGCTTGGGATAGAAAATCATGTGTAGATGTTTGACATTTAGTTCTTTCCAGAGAAATAAACTTACTTGGCTAGTTTAATACTCCTTGGTGAACTATTAATGATGGGCTGTTTCCCAGAGATGTTTTTCTCAGAAACATGAAGAAAAATAAAATCTTAAAAGGAAAAGGAACACATCTGAATAACAGGAGAATTTTCAAGCAGCAAATTCCTGAAACAATCAAATATTACCTATGGCAACATACTTCATCAAACAGGAATTCCTTCAGTTCATCATGTGGCACATCCTCAAATACTTCAGTCTTTTCTTAAACTAGCCCAGACCGAGTCTATTTTATTATTGAAGACTTGCACTCATTTATTCATTTAACAAATACTTATAAGGGATCTACGAAGTGTCAAATTTTTCAGCTACATCCTAAGGACACAGTGTTGAATGAAACATAACCTTCACCTTCTGGGAGGTCATAGCCTCCAACATTGCCTCCATGAGATTACACAAATTAAAATGCCCTTGCGTTTTGGGACTACTGAAACAAAAGATGTGAAGAGAAGAAATGATAACATCTTTTGAAATGTTATTACCTGCCTGCCAGGCACAGTAAGAGGGGTATCCCTAGCTATGTTTTCTAAATAGCTTTCACTCCACCCCTGCTTCCTTTTTTTTCATCCTGCTTTTTGTCTCTTCATCTATTAATTCCCACTTGACACTGTTCCGGGCCCTATCCCCAGCTCTGAGCCGTAGCTGGCATATAGTAGGATTTTTGTAGTCTTTGCATGAAGGAACTTGAGAGGTAGGGATTCTTTTACAAATGAGACCAAGATTGATGGCATAAATGATTTGCTCATGATTGTGCAACTCTTAAGTCATAAATCAGGGGTTTCAACCTTTGTATGAAGGCAAAGCCTGTGTTCTTTCTTCAACCACTCCTTTAAATGCATATTTCTATCCAGAGGTATGAATCTCTTCTTTTGCTAAAGATTGTTAGGTGAGAGACAGTGGAGTTACAGAGATCTTGCCTTCAAGAGCCTGACAGTCTGGTTAGGAAGAAAGAAATATCTGGAGATCCAAAGAAAAGTGTAAGGCGGTGTCTGGCTATGGAAGGAACCCTACAGAAAACAACAGGAGGAGGGTGAGCTGGGCCAGGTGCTGGGTCCCAAAGAGCACTCTTACCTAGCATAAGTAAGCAGAATAAGTAAAGTCCTTCAGTGTAGACAGCTTTCCAATAAGCCCTTTCCTCAGTCCTTGTTTCCATTTGGATGTCAGAGATTAGCTGATCCCACCACTTCCTTTTTTTTTTTTTTTTTTTTGCAGAGGGAAAATGGTGGAAGGTAGAAGAAAGGCTCCTTTTGAAGAACGTTTGGAGAGTTTGTGGTCTTAGCAAGAAATGAAGAGATGGAGAGAAATAAATTGCAGCAACTGAGGTGGTTTTGCCTAGATAAGAGAAAAGGCATGGGAGTGGAGGATGGGATGAGGAGCCAGCTTCAAGAACTGTCTTCGTGGGGAATTCAGAAGTTCGTTGCATGTCTTCACACTGACGTGCAACATCTGGCGTGTCCTGCCCTTGAAGGACTGTTGGTTCTTTCCGGAGGGTTTCGATTTATTCTCTTGGAACCAAGCAGTGGAACCAAAGGGTGATGATAGCCGGAGGGAAACGCGTTTCTACTCCATACGAAGAAAAATGCCTTTAAAAGGGGCTGCAGGGAGCAGTCCCAGGGGGTCGTGAATCTGCTCCGACAGTTTTCCCGCAGAGGCGGGCGGGTCGCCGCCTGGGACTCGGCCCCCAGGGTCGTGCCACCCGGGGCCGGGGTCTCGGGCGGGGGGCGGAGCCGGGGAGCGAGTGCGCACGTCCAGCTGCGGGGCCCGGGGTCCCTGGGGGGCGGGGCCAGTGTTGCGAGGGGCGGGGCCAGCGCGGCGGGGCAGGGCCGGGGCGGGGCCAGCGCGACGAGGGGCGGGGCAGGGGCGGGGCCAGTCCTGTGAGGGGGCGGGGCCGGGGCATGGCGGGGCGGGGCCGGGGCGGGGCCGGGGGGTGAGGGGCGGGGCCGAGGCGGGGCGCGGGGAGCAGTGCTCCGCCGGCGGCCGGGAGCCCTGGAAGCCCGCGCAGGATGCTCGCGGCTGTCGGGGGCCTCCTGCGCCTCCGCCTGGGGCGCATCCTCCGCGGCGCCCCGGGAGCACGTGGAGAAGCCGCCCCGCGGCCCACGGCGCCTGTGCGGCCTCGGGGTCTGCCCCGCTACTGCAGCGGCCGGGCCCCCAGCGGCTCTGGGCCCCAGGGTCCCGGTGAGCCGGGGCTGGGAACGACCCGGGAGGGGGGCGCGGCGGGGCGGGGCGGCGGCCGCGGGGCCGGGGCTGGGGGTCCGAGGGAGGTGGGGGCGCGCGTGCGCTGAGCCACCGTGCCGCCGGTCAGTCGGTTCCTCCGTCCACCCCTGTCGCTTTCGCAGCAGGAAAGGTGCACCGGGTTCCCGCCGAGCACAAGCCTTCGCAATTCGATAAGAAAATCCTGCTGTGGACCGGGCGTTTCAAAGCGATGGAGGACATCCCGCCTCGGATCCCGTAAGTGCGGCGTGCGCCGCGGCAGGTGCCCGGGGCATCACCTCCCCGTGGTCGGCTAAAGGTCAGATTCCTTGACGGGACAGTGGGCGTCTAAGCTTACAAGGAGAGGCTGAAGTTGAGCGAAAACCCAGACGTTCAGGGGGCACTTCCACCCCCGCCCAGACACCTGCCCCTGGGAGCGCGGAGCCGCAAGCTGAGCCCTTCGGCCGCGCAGAAGGCCTGGCCCACGCGTGCACTCCGGGTCCTGCGGGGTCCCCAGAGGGGGAGAGGCGCTCTGCCCTGGGAGCAGCTCCCTGCCCCGCCCAGCGAAGGATCCTGGCTCTTGGGAGGGCCTGAGAGTCTCTGGGAGGAATCTGCGTCCAGGGACCTCCCGTTCTGGAGCTGGAGACGCCTGGGGCTGGTTCTGCAGCCCACGGAGCACCGGGTGTCCCCGGGGCCAGGACCCTCGGAGCTCAGCATCCCTAGCCTCTTCAGCATCCCAAGCCCAAGACAGAGGGTCGCTTAAATGATAAAACTCAACGTGACAACTTCACCCCAAGGGTACGTTTAACTTAGTCCAAACAAGTAAAAACTGTCTTTCTACAGTTTCGGTTTATGCAAGCCCAAACTACTTCCCAGCATTTTTTCTTTTTTAGATTTTTTATTTATTCATGATAGACATAGAGACAGACAGACAGACAGAGAGAGAGAGAGGCAGAGACACAGGCAGAGGGAGAAGCAGGCTCCATGCTGGGAGCCCGACGTAGGACTCGACCCTTGGACCGCAGGATCACTCCCTGGGCCAAAGGCAGGCACCAAACCGCTGAGCCACCCAGGGATCCCACTTCCCAGCATTTTTACAAGGAAGTCAATTTTTAAAAGAGAATGAAGGAAACTAAGAAGAAAACCAATCTACTACTTTTTCAACTGATCTTTTTAAAAAAATGGAGAGACTAGAACTATAATATCAAATAAGGATTTTAGATGTCCTGTATATTATTTTCATACAATATAATCAATGACTAGTAGAATGGATGATGGAAACTAGGCCTACATTTTGCTGTGCACATATTACCTACATTTTTTTTGAAATTTAAATTTACATCCTTTAAATTGTAGTTGACACACAATGTTACTTCAGTAACACTTTTATTACTTTTTAATGTAATAGTTACCCAAAGCATATCAAATAAATGAAAAAAAATATGGGAAATGTCCACTCAATAATGAATTCTCAAACATTTTGTTCCTTTCTTGGATCAAATTATTTAATGAGGAATGGGCATGGAATTTGAAATAACAATGAATTTGAATCTGCATTCAACATTTATTCAACCACAGAGACATTTTTCAATATTACAAAACAAAGATTGTTTGCCTTAAAATGAATAGACTCTGAAACTACAGACTTAGCCCAAAGCAGAAATTATACTCAGAAAAGCTAAAACACTGTCCTTAATTTTTTGGAATTTTGAGTTTTAGTGCTATAACAGAGTAATCAATACTTCAATAGTAAATCAAATGATAACTGAAAAAAAATGTAAAGAAGCTGCAGTATTGTAAATTAATGCTCATCGAGAGACCGTAGGCCCAGGATTACATTAATATAGCTCTATGTGTGAAGAGAACCATTTTATAGAAATCATTTAATTTTCCCAGGATCACAGTCAAAAGAAGTGTTATAAACAGGAGAATTTAACTTTGAATAAGATGTCTAAGAAAGGAATTGTAGTTTGGGGTTGGAAACATTAAATAAAGTATTTGAATATTTTTCATTTTGCTGTTTTCTGTAATTTTTTAAAGCATTGTTATTTAAGAGGGGTATGGCTCCTAAACTGAGTGTTAGATTTACAATGTGAACAGCTTTCACTTTGTATGCTCTTAATGGACATGTAATTAACAAGTGACCTATAATTTTTTTATCACACACTAATGATATTTAATAATAGTTATGGTTTTTCTTGTTTTTTTTTTTTTTCAGTGCTAAACTAATTTGGTATAGCAGATCAAAGCCAGATGGATAGGTAAAAAAGATCATATCTTCTAGGCTCCATCTGGAACAAAACTCAGCAACAAATATAATCTAATAATGTCTTCATATTCACCTGTTTGCAACCAACATCTTAAAATGTGCATCTTAACCTGTCTCAAATCTAAGGAAAACAGGCTAGATACTGGTTTTCTATGCTTTTTAAACTGGTGGAAAAGTTAAAGAAAACTTTTTTCATTCTTAAGAGAAATCTCAACTTGTCTTTCTGAATTTTTTTTCCAATGTAACTACATTCTATTTAAACTTGACTTTAGATAAGAAAGACTACTGCTGCATACATTCTCAAGAATCATTATTTAATCATGTGTATCTATAAACCTGTTGCCAATTGTTAATTTCAGTATAAAAGGCCCACAGGCATGATTATGTTTTTAATACTGGTTTGTTAAATAGCATTGCTAAAATCTCAACTTGCCTGTAATTTTATATTAATAAATAAGCCTCCCCAGTATTCAATAAGTATATAAAATTTCAGAATAATAAGAAAACGAAAGTGACTTTTTCTTTTTCTTCGACAAATCTTTGTGATTTTGATCACTTCTTTTTAAAACTTCATGCAAAAGCCACAAAGAAAACACCTTTTCTCTCATAGTGATCCTCACAAAATGTAAAGGACCTTTCCATTCAGGATTAGATGGGATGGGGCAAGAAGGGATTGGGAGCCTGATGAGAAAATAAAATGAGGTAAATAAGTTTAAAAAAAAAAAAAACAACCTGTTTAAAACTAAAAAGGAGAGGGGAGCCTGAATGGTGCAGTCAGTTAAGCATCTCCCTTCAGCTCAGGTCTTGATCTCTGGATCCTGGGATTGAACCCACATTGGGCTTTCTGCTTAGCAGGGAGTCTGCTTCTCTCTCTCTCTCTCTCTCTCTCTCTCTCTCTCTCTCTCTCTCTCTCTCTCTTCTCTCCCCACTGCTTGTTCTCTCTCAAATAAATGATAGATATAAATAAATAAATAAATAAATAAATAAATAAATAAATAAATAAGGAGGGACACCTGGGTGGCTCAGTCAGTTGTGTGGATGATTTTTGGTTTTCAACTCAGGTCATGATCTCAGGGTTCTAAGATGGAGCCCCACCTCATGCTCCTGGCTTAGTGGGGGTCTGCTTGAGATCGTCTCTCTCTCTCTGTCTGCCTCTGCCCCTTCCCCTTGTCCCCCTCAAAATAAGTAAATAAAATCTTTAAAAGACTAAACTAAAAATGAAGGGGATCCCTGGGTGGCTCAGCAGTTTACTGCCTCCCAGGGCATGATCCTGGAGTCCCAGGATCGAGTCCCACATCGGGCTCCCTGCATGGGGAGCTGCTTCTCCCTCTGCCTGTGTCTCTGCCTCTGTGTGTGTGTGTCTCATGAATAAATAAATAAAATCTTTAAAAAAAAAAACTAAAAATGAAGCTCACTTAACAATAGAGGGGCAAATGAACACGAGTCATAGATATACATAAATTCTTTACCCTGATATATGACTAAAAAATGATGGAGAGTCAGACCATCATTTCTAGTCATTATATTTTGAACAATCAGAAACTGTACTACACTGTAGATTCATGTTGACTGACAGTAACTCAGACCTAAATATACCTGTTAATTTGAAATTGGTAATGTAACAGGCTAGGTTTGGGATGTGTCTTCCACATCTGCGGTTGGCATTGAGGGAAATTTAGGGAATATTTACATAACAAATGATTATCTATCATGCCAGTGAGAAAAAGCAGATTGCTCCAATATAATTAACAGAATACACATCTTGGTTTAGGCCAGAAATGATAGATGCTGCAAGAAACAAGGCTCGAGTGAAAGCTTGTTACATAATGATTGGACTCACCATTATCGCCTGTTTTGCAGTGATAGCGTCAGCCAAAAGGGTGAGTATTCTCTTTAAAATAAAGCTGTACAGGTGAATTTCAAGAAATATTATGAGTTTTGTTCTCAACTTGGGGTTTATTGTGCTGTGCTTTCAGTGTAAGCACAATTTTGTCTTCAACACCTTGAGCCACCCATAAATATCTGTCCTCCTGGAACCAACTTCTTTCATGGAAATTTGAGTCCACAAGTGCAAACTACATGGACAGGAGGAACCAAAGCTTGTTTCTGTTTATAAGATAAAAACAAAAACAAAACAGTTCATAGCCTGGTTAAAATCTGCACAAAAAGAAGTTTGCTGTGTGAAAGTTACCCAGACTAGATCGTTCTTTAAGTCATGAACTCAATCGTAGGCTATCACATAGAATCATTAAATCGTTAGAAAAGGCAAACGTTGGAAGTGATCAAGGTCAACTTGTGTGTCTAATTCCTGTATGTGAACCCTTTCCTTGTCATCTCCAGTACGTGGTTTCCAGAGAGAAATTAAGAGCTGATTACTCTAATTGTGTTCTTGTTTCCCCAAATCCTTTCATCTACTGATTGCTTTTTACCATGAAGAGCAGCCCCACAAATATTGGGAGACATCTAACACATCCTCACGAGTCTTCTCTTTTCCAGTCTTAATTCCCCTCTTACAACTTCCCTCTATTTTGAGCTCTCTTCTGAACACACTTCAGTTTATCAGTGTCCCTCTTCACTGTGGCATTTGCAGCTGGACCCATCAGAGCATGACTGTAACTTCCTTGTTGGTGAACTATGTCCTATTAGCACAGCCAGAGTTGGAACTAAGTTTTGGCTGCCGCATCATGTAGAAGGGTTTGCTTGGGCCCATACATCTTTGCTCTCTGGGCACGTGTAGCTAATTACCATTCTGCCTAGTTCTGTGACTCTTCCCCTGGGTAATTTTTTAGGTTTTTGAGAGTATCTGGGCCCAGTAATTCACATAAGGACTGAGGCTGTAAGCTTACTATGTTATGTATGTATCCATTCATTTCTATTAGCGTGGCAGAGAATGTGTGCTTTGAAATGACTCTCATCAAATGGGAAATTCCCTAAATATTTCTTAAATATTCAAACAAAAATAAAGAGACTTTGTCATCTCTCGTGTATAGCCTCCTGTAGATAAAATGTCCACCAATGTGATGATTCTCTAGCTCCTAAATGACAGACGAGAGTCTGATACTGTCTGGACCCACCTCGTTTTATAACATCTTTGTTCATTATGCTCCATCTACACAGGTTCCTTTTTTTTTTTTAATACACTAACCCCTTTGTCACTAGGCTTTCCTTCCTTCCCCTGGTCTTGCCATAGCTGGCTTATTCTCACTCCCATCAGAGACCTTCCCTGACCACACCCTCCAAAAAGGCCTTGCCCAGGTGCTCACTATTTTATCATCTTCCCAGCTGCTCACAAGTAAGCCATTCTACGTCAGCAATCCTGTTGACTCCACTTTAAAATATACCTACTGTTGGACCACTCCTCAACATCTCTCCCGATATCACTCTGGTCTGAGATAACCAACATCTATTTCCTAGTTGATTGCAGTCTTTTCTAAAGGGTCTCACAGCTATCCTTCTTGCCTGTCTCCAATTCAGCTTTTGTTTTAAATAATTAATGCATATATTGTAAATGAGATTGTGATAGATGGTGGTAGAGAAAAGGTTAGCAATTTGAGATATATTTGGGGAGATAGAAAGGATAGAACTTTGTGGTAAGTTTGATGTGGGAAGAGGAAAGAAAATGGAAGAAAGAAACAACCAAAAAGCCTGAGTTTTTGACTTCGGCAATAAGGTGGATGGTGCCACCATTTGTGGAGTTGTGTAAAGCTGGGGAGAGAATTGATAGACACGACAGGCAAAACACACCAAGTCCTGTACTGTGGATATATGAAGTGTGAGGGGTGGATTAGGCATTCATCAATATCTATTACATTTTTTTTATTCTGCTAAGGACTTTGTACACTCTTCAGTCTGAAGACCAATAGCTTCCCTCGCTTCTGAAAAAGTCTAAGCCGTCATAACTTCAAATATGGCCTCTTCGCCCATCCTATTCTTTCCATATTATGCATGTATGTTGGAACGTCTAATTGTATTCTCCATGTCTCTTAACTTTCTTTTCTATTTTTTGTATTTGTGTCTCTGTACTGCACTTAGATTATTCCCTCAGATCTATTTTCTAGATAGAACTTTTCCATCCTAATTATGATGCTGATCATCCTTCCTTTTCTGAGGTGATTCCCCCACCCCACCCCCGCGGTAAATGCCTAGTTTCTTTGCCAGTTCCTTGGGCTAGTGTGAGGGATTGTAGTCATTTCTTTGGGGTATCTGATACTTCCAACCCCAGATCCTAACTCTGGCCTCACCTATTGGTGTAGAGATTAAACTCCCAGCCCACAGCTGTTAAAAACCCTATTTGCCCCTCTCCCTGAAGCCATTCCTCCTTATCCTGTCTTCAATCCTGCTTATGCCCTGCCTTTTGAGATCTTCCCATTCTGATTCCTAAAGATTTCCCTTTCTTGATTTTGAGCATAACTATTTGAAAATATTTTTGTTATTTTTTATCCAAAAAATATGTCTTTGTGTGCCAAGGGAGTCAGGGCCGATTTCCAATGTCAGTCATCCTGTTGACTAGAAGTCTAACAACTTAAAAACTTTTTTCTCTACCAAAGGATCATTTTTATTGGATATTATTTGTGACAGATGTCTTGAGTTAATTTTCTCCTCTTCTTGGAGTATCTCCTATATATGTCTATCTGTAAAAAGATTCTTTCCAGACAGTCACAAGGCTTTGCTTTGTTTTTTGTTTTGTTTTTGTTTGTTTGTTTTCAGGCTGCAGAACGACATGAATCCTTAACAAGTTGGAACCTGGCAAAGAAAGCTAAGTGGCGTGAAGAAGCTGCATTGGCTGCACAGGCTAAGGCTAAATGAAATGCTAAGTGATGAAGTGTTAATCAGAGTATCATGACTATTATTACAAACAATAAAGGATAGGTAAAATAGAATATTTAGCAAAATAATTGCCATGGTTTTATTTTATAAAGAGCACAAAGTCTTTTTATCTTTACTTGTTAGCAAAATTTTGCTGAAATGGAACTATATTCAGAAAAATGCACAAAAGTGTATACAGCTTGAAACATATTTACATAGTGAACACACCTGCATAACCGCTGTCCAGGTCAAGATGGGGAACACCAGTAATACCTAAGAAACCTCCTTTGTGCCCTCTGTCAGTCATTACCCTCCAAAAATAACCATTGTTGTGACTTTTATCACCATAGATGAGTTTTGCTTGTTTTTGAACTTTATAGGAGAATTACACAATATGCACTTGTGAGGGTGGATTCTTATACTCAACATTATGTCATGAGATCCTTCCACAAATTTTGTATAGCATGAGTTTATTCATTTTAATTTTGTTTTAGTATTCCCTTGTATGAATATGCAACAGTTTATCTGGATATTTGGTCCAGTTTTTGGCTAATACAGTTAATGTTAAAATGAGCACTCTGTGTATGTCATTCACTAAGCATTCTGTAAAATCTAATTTTCGACCAAAGTTCCACTGTATTTGGGTAGGACTCTTACATAGATCAAGAACAATGTAAAACTATCAACTTTAGCATCTAAATACATAAGAAATTGTCAGAACTACAAGGAAAAAAGTGGACAAACCCACCATTATCTGGGGAAATTAATACATCTTTCTTAGAAACTGACAAATTCCACTGATTAGTAAATATATAAAAGATGTGAGTAAATTAATAATATATGCATTCTTTTTTAGCATGCATGGAACATAGCACACACATGTCCCTAAAACAGCACATACTAAACCATAAAGCACATTTCATCAACTTTCAAACTACATGCAATTATGGCACAACTTAGAAATTAATGGCATAATGTTTGTAGTCATTTATTGTCATAAGATTTTTAAAATTTGAAGATTTGAAAACATTTCTATATGACTCAAAGGTCAAAGTAAGTCATAATAGAAAATTTAAAATGCTTAGAACTGAATTATTAAGAAAAAGCTATATATCAAAACCTGTGGGATGTAGCTGAGTGGTAATTCAAAATAAATTGTTAGCCTTAATATGCTTTTCTTAGAAAAGAAAGTTCTATAACAAATGTATTAAATATTTCTAAGAAATTAGAAAAAGAAATATAGAGTAAATCCAAAGGGAATAAAAGATTGGAAATTACAGAAGAGCAGAAATTGGGGGCACCTGGGTGGCTCAGTGGTTGAGCATCCGCCTTTGGCTCAGGGCATGATCCTCGGGGCCTGTGTTGAGTCCCACATCAGACTCCCCGCAGGGAGCCTGCTTCTCCCTCTGCCTATGTCTCTGCCTCTCTCTCTGTGTGTCTCTCATGAATAAATAAAATATTTTTTTAAAGTATCTCTCTTTGAACACCCCCTTTGCACTTTGCACACTCCCATCCCTTTGCACATGCCATTCCTCTCTTCCTTTGCACACCCCCATTCCTCTCTTAAAAAAAAAACTTTCAAAAATGAAGACAAAATAAAAACATATTCATTCAGGAATGCAAAAGCTGATGGAATTCACCACCAGGAAACTTAAAATACAAAAATATTAAAATCCATCATGTAAAAGGAAAATGATACCAGATGGAAATCTACATCTACACAAAGAATTGAAGACCCCCAAAAGTGGAAACTATGAGGACAAATATAAAAAATTGTATTATTTTTGGGACACCTGGGTGGCTCAGCGGTTGAACATCTGCCTTCCACTCAGGGCATTATCCCGGGTTCCAGGAATCGAGTCCCACATGGGGGTCCCCGCAGGGAGCCTGCTTCTCCCTCTGCCTGTGTCTGCCTCTCTCTCTCTCTCTCTCTCTGTGTCTCTCATGAATAAATAAATGAAATCTTTTTTTAAAAAAAAGAACTTTAGAATTTTTAAAACCCCTTTTAAAAATAATAGACTAAAGTAAAAATTTATGAGAAACCATGAATATATTATGGGGTTTAGATAGAGAAGTAAAATGTGTGAAAACAATAGAATAGAGGCAGAGGAGAAAATGGAAGTATATTGGATTTAAGCTGCTCATACCAGTGTTGTCAAAAGAAAAATAGTACCACAAATTAAATTTATAATTTCCTAAAGCCATATTAAAAGGTAAAACTAATCAGTAAAATGAACTTTAATGGTACTTAATCCAATATGGCCAAAATAGTATTTTAGCAAGTAATCATAATATAAACATTGTTAACAAAATAAGTTACATTCTTTTTTCCTTTTTAAGTCTTTGGGATCCAACGTGGATTTTACATCTCAGTTCAAAGGCTAAATTCTATTTGGAAATACTTAGTCTATACTTAGACTTCATAAAATGTATAGTAAGAAAAAGATACCCATACCCAAGTTATTCCAAATATACCAAGTATATAATGACCAAGTTATCTTGGTTTCTAATAACCAAGTTATCAGTTTTTAACTTGATTAAAATAAAATAATACTAAAAATTCAATTTCTCAGTGGTCCTAGCCACATTTCAAGTGCTCCAAAGTGAAATGTTATGTGTGATATTTTCCATATTATTTGAGAGTAGCCACAGTTAAAAATGCTTAAAGCCTAAAGCAACTGATAAAAAATGAAAAATATAGTTTATAGCTAATAAGTCAAAAAGGAGATGAAATGGAACCCTAAAAAATACTTAGTTAATCCAAAACTATGTAGAAAAAGAAAAAGCAGACCAAAAAAAAGAGAGACAAAAAGCAAGATGGTAAGTCTAAACTAAATTAAATCAATAATCGTAATTGTTAATGATTTACAAACACTCCAGTTAAAATGCAAATATTGTCAAAATAAAAAAGCAAGTCCCATATGTTGCCTACAAGAAATCCACTTTATAAAGGAGCAAACTGATTAAAAGTAAAAGGATGAAAAAGATATACCATGCTAACACAAAAGTAAGTAGGAGTGGCTATAGTAATATCAAAGTAGATTTTAGAGCAAAGAATATTATCAAATCTAAAGAGGGTTATTTGATAAGGGGACAATTCATGAAAACTAAAGTGTGGAAACAACCCAAATGTCCATCAACCAATGAATGGGTAAATAAAATGTGTTATATACATACAATGGAATATTACTCATTAATAAAAAGGAATGAAATGTCGGTATATGTTACAGCATGGATAAACGTTGAAAACATGCTAAATGAAAGAAGTGAGTCTCAAAATAAAATGTTCTACAATTGATTGTGGCTATAGTTACACATCCGTATGAATATAGAAACCACTGGACTGTATACTTTAAGCAGATAAACTGTATGATATGTGGGTAAATATCTCAATAAAACTTTTTTTTTTTTAAAGAAAGCATGTCCTTGATACCTGAACAGGGAAAATTTAATGAAAAAACAGTTGTAATGAAGGATTGGCTACTGTAAAGAGAAGTCTGATAAATAACAGGAAAAGCAGATGTAGGGAACAGCCACTATGTCTGAGACAAAGGGAGTATCCAAGGAAGGAATAAACCTGGATAGAGCCCTCTCCTCCAAGGTTAAGAGTCAGACCTCGTTGGTATGTAGCATCCCTAGATGGCAGCTAAGTTCTTTGGGTGTCTCCAGCTGAGGCTGACAAACAGAAAACTGTCCACTGAGGTGCCAGCAAAACTCATCAGGAAGTTGCTCTCAGAGATGCTGGAGGAACTTCCTAGAATGTTGCTTGCAAGATGCTCCTTAATCTCACTGAGAAGTTGCCCACTGGGGTCCCTGCAAGTCTCCTTACATGCCTGCTGGGGCTGCAGTGAAACTAAACTGGGAAGCCACCTGCTGGGTGCCTGTGCAACTTGCTAGAAAACCAGTTGGATCACTGGGGTAATTCTCTGTAAGTCTTCTGCACGATGACTGAGCATCACAGGAACAAACACTAAGAAAAGCACACTTGGAATTAGTCAAGAAAACTTCTTCCTCTGTCAGTGTCTCTCCAGTGCCTTCTATTGACAAATCAATGCCACTTGGCAAAGGAGAAATGTTTACAGTCCAGTAAACATATCACAAAGTAGGTTGAGGAAGAGTGCATTTGGAGCTTAAAAGCAATAAAAGGATACATGACACATAGGGTATATCTTAAAATAAGTTCAATTCTGGAAAGTCTTTTTTTCAGCATATTAACAATGAAAAACCATATGCCTATTCATGATGCAGAATAAACAGGGGAGGAATTTCAACTCCATTCTGGTTAAAAACAGAATAAAATAAAAACCTTACACTAGGAATGAGTACTTTTAACTTTTTAAGGCTGACAGAAACTATCTACAAAAAACCCAGTCAATTCTCATTATTCATGGGAGTTATTGTATAAAGTTGCTGCAAACACCGAATTAGCAAGTACTAAATCATTACTCCAAGGGGAAAATCCCATATTAGTTTCCTGAGAGCCTCTGTTAACATTTTTGTCAACCAATCAATGCATAACCTGTTCTCTGTGTGTTTAAGACTATATATATGATTCATTAACACTGAACTCACAGCCTACGAACTCTAACTCATGCCTAAACAAAGCCTGGGTAACACATCACTGTTTTCTTGCACTTAGGAGCACTAAACAGCACGTCAGCACTATACTTACAGGCCATTTTAAACAGCAAGATTACCAACAAATAAGATGCAAGGAACGTGGCACTAAGTAGATCAGGATAGTTTATAGTATGAGAGCTGAAATACAAAAGCAGAGCATTGCTTTGTTCAACCTCAGCTGGGAACATGTGCCCTGGGTGACTCCATTTTCTCACCACTCTGCACAACGTCCACAAATGACCTTGAAAATGTCCTGAATTTTGATTTTTGGAGAGTAGGCAACTTTGATAACACAGCATCTGAAAATAGCAAGAGAACCTACATCTACTACTTCATATTTGGTGGTGCAACATTAAAGGCACTAAAAAAAATAAGAACAAGTTCAAAATGCTTGCTATTACTTCTAATCAGTATTGTACTAGAGATGCTACCTAATGCAATAAGAAACAATTAAATGCCATTATTCAGTTCATATGGTCTACAAAACCACAAATCTCCTATAAATTGGAATTAACTTAGCAAGGTTATTAGACATGATTAATATAAAAATTCAATTATATTTCTATACCCCAGCAACAAGTTGGAAAATTTTAGGTGGCAAAGATAATTGTTTTTACAATGAAAAATGTAAGGGTCATAACTTGGGGTAAATCTTTAAAAATGTGAATGATCTTCGTGAAGAAAACTGCGAAAAAATTTTTTTGAAATGCAATAAGGAAGGTCTAGGTAAATGGTAAGCTATAACTTGTCCATGGACAGGAAGAGTTAGTCTCATAACGATGTTAATTCCTCCAAAATTGTCCTCTAGATTAATTTCATCCCAAAACCCTATGGGGCTCTTAACAGAATTTGAAAAGTGAATTCTTTATGTGAAAATGCAATGATAATCCTGAAGAACAAGATAGAAGACGTGCCTTATAATTATGTTGTCAGAAAATGGAATAGTATATACAGCAAAGAAAATGAACCAGATATATACATCAATATGAATGCATCTCAAAAAAAAAAAAGTTAACATTGAGCTAAAAAAATCATAGAATATGTGAAGTGAAATATTCCATTTTATGTATTTCGAAAACAGGGAAGTGATACTATTTTAGGGATACATAAACATGAGGCAAAACAATGAGGAAAAACATAGGAATTATTAACACAATCCAGAATAATGGTTGCAAAGAACTCATAATTTTTTTAAACTGAGTGGTGTATATGTAGGTGTTCATTTTGTTATTCAAACTTCTTACGCGTTATTCTCTTTGTGCATATTTTATAATAAAATAATTTAAAAGATGGAATGCTTAGGAAATAGTCATACTGAAACCCTAAAGAGTATATTAAATTTTGTCATGCTATTTTAGCTTTTAAAAACATGTTAACAACCATAAATGCAAAAGAACAGGAGAGATCCCTCATGAGTAGTCTACAAGTTTAAGACATTTAATTTTTAAATAAGAGGCACTTTTCAGCATTACAAATTAAATTCCCTAAACTGCCTACTGTCTCCATATTAAAATGCTTGTGCATGAACTACTGAGCATTCCAAATTGTTTATTTGGTGGGGCTGCTCCCAATCAACATTCTAGTTCTGGTGTTGCTTTATAGCCAGCGCAATTATTTGAAGGTTTTATTTAATAACAGAATGGAAAATTGAAATGTTAAAAGTGCTATGAATAATGATATGATGTATATATATCTCCTAAGACAAACTTCTGAAACAAATATAAAAATTGATATGGTAAAAGGGGGGAATCGTGTGTTTCCTGAATTTAAGTCAACTCTTCAAATACCAGAGGAAAGGAAATTAAAGAACATATATAAAATTGAGCAAAAACACATTAAAGGATGTACTTAGTAATTTCTGGGGAGGGAATGCCACTGCATAAAGTCTATTGTTTGACTTCTACATTTTATTTTCATACATTTTCAGGAACTCATTTGTCACTAAAATTGCAGACTGCCTTTTTTTTTTCATAACCAAATGTGTGATTGATTTATTTTTAGAGAAAAATAAAACTAAAGTTTTTCCAATAAAGGGGAGAAATAATATGAGATCATGTCCTGGTTACATGTTAATTATCACATTCTATACGATGTGGATGTGATCAACATGTATTCAATGATAGTATGAATAAACATTTGAGATTTAAAAATTATACCATTTGCCAATGCTGTAAATTCATAAATGTTGAAATAAATACCCAGAAATAAGTAAATTTTAAAAATTGAAGCTTTTGACAGTGTTTATAGATCAACCCAAATGGTACATATCAATAGTACAGCCAATAAATTGACATTACTGTTGGTTTCCACCTAATTTCTTCATAATATGGCTGTCTGGTGTTGCATTAGTGAAGATACTTCCTACAACCACATGGGTACCCCAGAGCCTATGACGAATCACTTTACAGCAGCCAAGATTATCCACAGAGAATCCTAAATGTCGATAGAGTTCATCTGTTTCAAAAAGAGTGTTGTTTGTATATGGTCCAAAAAATGCCAAACCAGATGATGGGTCAATAAAGTCAGCCCAATAGCCTTCAGCTCAAAGAGCATAGCAAATTTCCTTAGCGCCATTACTGAACTTTTCTAAAAGCATTTCTCTTTCATTTTCTACCTCTTCGCTCCAAACAGTCATATCATTCTTAGTTTTCTGTGTTATAGTGAGAATCATTAGTTTGTTGGTGGCTCCTTCTGGAAACAGGGACTCAAACTCTCTTCGCAGCAATTCTGGACACGTTTGGATCGCACACTCTACTTTAGCATTTGCAAAGTAAGTTTCTGCACTGCTGATTTCTTGTTCAACAGGTGCATTATTACCCTGAAATTCATTCACATACTGTGCCATCACAAACTCGTGCCTTTCACTTGATAAAGGTTCTGCTAGAACATCAGGTAAAGTTTTATGAAGTTGGCTTTTCTTTTGTGATGTAGTCCCATTGAGATGACAATCAAAACCTATGTTCCCAGGAAGCTGGAATCTCTCTGATCCTGAGGTCCAAATGGTCCCATAGTTTCATCAGGCCATACTGTTCGAGAGCATATATCTGGCGGTGCAGTGGCCACATGAGACTCATCAGAACCTGAAGATCCTGCAGTTGAAAAGGCTTTGGGACTGACAACCCTTTTAACTAAAGAGCAAAATCCCGGGAGATAGGAAACCAGTCTGGCTCTGTTACAGAGCACGGTGGCCATTTCTGGCGGGGAGGGTGGACGCCAGAGATCGTCCCTTCCGTGAAGCTCTATTCTGAGCGCAGCGGCCCCCAGACGGGCGCATTCGGAGGGTCTGACACAGTGGAAGCCGTCCATACCAGGCCCCGCACTTGCAGACTGCCTTATTGAGAGTAAGGTACCAAAAATAACTGATCCAATCACTTTCACTATTCTGTGATTAAACTTAGTTTCAAATACTGAAGGAAACAAAGCCAGGCAAAGCAAAAAATATAGTAGCAGCAGCAGAAAACAAAAATACTAGGCTAGAAGGCTTAGGCTTGGCTACAGTGTGTACCCTGTGTCCCATAGTTCATTAGTAAGTTAAATTGGATATTCTCTCAGATTTCTATTTATCACATTTAAAACTTTACCCCTTAAATAGTGCACTGTATTGCATTAAAATAACAGAAATAATTAAATAAATTAAATAATTAAAATAACAGAAAAGGAGGGCAGAAAAGGTGGTTTAGCGCCGCCTTCAGCCCAGGGCGTGATCCTGGAGACCCGGGATCGAGTCCCACATCAGGCTCCCTGCATGGAGCCTTGCTTCTCCCTCTGCCTGTGTCTCTGCCTCTCTCTCTCTCTCTCTCTCTCTCTCTCTCGTGAATAAAATCTTAAAAAAAAGAGAGAGAAAAGGAAAAAGTAATCTCAAAACATGTGAATGCTAACTGCCAAAGCTCGAAATACAAAGATAAATTTGTTGTATAGCACAACATACAAGTTTTTAAATAAAAGCTTTATCATATTTATCATATAAATATGGCTTTATCAGATATGCTACAAACAACAATCTGGTTTTAGAAAGTGGAGGGGCAAATGAGAGCATCTGTTTTTGTTCCATCAGGAATACACCATCCTAAGTGAGAACAAATAAAACTGACACATTTATATAAATGCAATTGTAAAATAGTATTTTATTATTTTTAATATAGTGCTGTAACATTTCATAATATTGCATACTGCTCAATTGTTGGTTTAGTTAGGCAAGAATATCCTCCCCTCATCCCGCTCCCCAATTCAGAATTTGAAGACACATTATCCTTGTAGAGCCCTAGCATATTGGCTCCTAATATGTCACATTTCATAAAACAGTAATGCTATGAACTAAAATGAGTAAAGGTTAACAATTACTTTGATTTCACAGTTTCACAAAGCAGCCAGTAGATAGCTGAATTCAGAACAGCTCACTAAGACCTTTATTAGTTACCTTTTCCATAATGTTCCTTTTCAGAAAAAATATGAGGCAAAGGTAATGCTTCTTTTAGTCCTTTATTCAATAAATCAACCTTTACCTTGCAAAAAAGTTTTACAGGTACCAAATGATGTTATTTTTGTGCCAGCAGATTTTGTTGTTTTTTGTTTTTGTTTTTGTTTTGCCTTCTTGTTCTGGTGCAACCAGTTAAGTGAAAAAAATGACACTAAAAATTTAAGTTCTAGAAACACCTTTAAAAATAAAACTTGTTAAAAACACCAGGCTACTGAGTCAAGTACTTGCAAATACAAAACAAGTAAGCATGATTGCATAGATTAACTAGTACAAATTAAAATTTAGACAAAATAAAACAATGAATTTAAATAAATGTAAAAGGTTCTTTCAAGTGTTTTTTTGATTTTTACATTAATGTTGCATGCATTTCCCCTTTTTACAGTATGTTTTAATTTTTTTTTTTTTTGGCACAGTTTCTATTCAATTTAAATATCTCATTAGGAGAGCAAGTTTAAAAAAGAATTTTTTTTTTTCCGTAAGGGTGAGTGAAGATTAATGAAATACATTTTGGAGCTTTTTAATAAATATTTTATTTGAAAAGAGTAGTCATATGTAAAAAATTTTTAATAACAAAGTATTTGCTACTCTTGATTCAATTAAGTCATCAGCATGTCAATAGCTGGTCTCAACTATTAGATACTCCCTCCTGAATTCAAATCTAATTAAATTAATTACCCAAATAACAGATCTAAGAAATTAAATATAATTTTATATTTAGATGCTTAAAACATGGCCATATTCTGTATTTAGAGATACAAGATTTGTTTTACTGGCAAAATTTAAAAATTGTCCCCTCAAAAATCATTTTTTATGTGTATGGGTGTATAGACATATATATATATTATTTTTCCTTCTATAAGAACTATTTGTTTCAAAGACTTAGCTTAGATAGTTATGTGACTACAGGGTCCTCAAAATAAAAGCAGGCACAGCTGGTTAGTTTATGAATTATGCTGCATTATCAAGTTCAATTGATTAGAAAGAGTGGAATACCCTGTTACCTGATACTTGGAACCATCTGTACCACAAAAAAATGTTTATCTCATAAATTCACCATCAATTTGGTAATTTTGGACAGAACTACCCTGTTCTTTTAAATATACATACCACAAAAAAAGCTTTTTATACTAAACTTTGTAACTTCCACTACAATAAATAGGGCACAGATACAATCCTCTACTTAACAATATATAAAAGAGGTTTGGCAGATACAGTCAGCATTATGGACACCATTTAAACCTGTATTTTAGGGCTGTAGGTTTTAAGTGTCTTGCCAAAAGCATAGTTTCATGATACATAATTTACAAAGTGTCATACAATTTAAAAGTACTCCTATATACATTTTCTTCTCGTAACATGCCTCTGATTTCCAGCAGAAACATTATAAATGCTATCATAAATGAAATCTTTCTTTACAGAATAGACTATGAATCATATCAAAAATGCTTTACCTCCCATCTTAAAACAATTGTATACTAATTTTTAAATAAGTATTTCAGGTATATAATTGGAAATGTAAATAGCCTGCATTTAACTATAAATGAAAAGACTGAGTTTCAACAGTACCATATCTGCTTGGAAAGCTCTACCAAGTACAGCACTGTGAGAATAACACACAGACACCATATACATATGCATCTATAAATAAATAATATATACTTTTTCTATTGAAACTTTTTTAAAAAGCTTCATGGTTTGAAGAGGTTTTTGCTGTTAATACATAAAACACATACATTATATTGACCAATCTGATACAAATGTAATTTAATACACTGATTTACAACAAGCAGCAGTATGGCCCTCTGATTATTATGAAAAATGAAAAAAAATCCATAATACATATTTCAACTATATCAAAGAATCCTTAACAATTTTCATTAGTGTCATCCTTTAGTGTCTAAGCATTAAGTCATTTATTAAAATTTAACACATAACAAGGTGATTTCTTCAGGATAATTTTGCCATTCAAGTACCTAAGTTTATCATTACACAAAAAGTGAAACTTTTCAATTACTGCTCTGAAAAAAATCAGAGAAAGAATTACAGTATTATTTTTGCTATGCAGCACTACTTTAGATTCATGATGGCATCTCTATCATGATGCTTTTTAAAATGAAGAGTGAAAAAATAATAAAACACTATTTCAAAAATGGTAGCATATTTGGTCAAAATACAAAATATACTAATATAATAGCATTTACATGTTAAAAACACAAATATTTAAATGTTGTGTAATCATTTTAATGTGTTCAACATGAAGAACAGCTTTTCTCTTCACAATTGCCACATTTTAATTGATTATCAGTACAATACTTCTATGTTTTATAAATAAATCTTACAGGTTTTTCCTGTTGTAATTTTTTTTTTTTGCAAAGTATAACCTACAGCACAGTGATTTATAATTTAAGGTAATAGATATTTTCACATTCTAATTTAGCTTTTACACTATTTCATGCTTCTGAAGCTTTTTTGTTTTTGCTTCAAGATAGAGGTAGATTTAGTAGATTGGGCATGTCAGACTTACTGCCAAATGCAATTATCAGCTGTACTGCTAATGTGCAGTTTCCAAGATGCTAGAAAAAATTCAGAACCATTATATGTAATACTTTACCAAAGTTCTCCTTTTCAAGCTTAAGTTATTAAATAATTTCATATGTATTTAATTGCTCACGAAATAGTTACAAAAAATAGATAAAACAAAAACACAAATATAGGTACACTAAAATAAAAACAAAACTATAATGAAAATTGCATCTGAATGGAAATTTTGTTTTGCTTTTTTTAAAAGTGCATCAACTTGTTTTTCTGTTCTAAGTAAAAACACATCAAACATTCCTACTGACATTGTAACAAAGAAGTGATATCTGAAATTACCCTTTGTAGCCATTAATTTTTCCCCAACAAGTTAAAGTTGAAACCCTTCCATTGGTGCTTCCTGCTGCTGAAAAACGAACTGCTGTTGACTTTCATCCACCTGAGGTACAATGCTTGGGTCATCTTCCTCTACACCAAAGTAATGTTCAATCAAATCAAAAGCCTTTTGGTAAATTTCCTGATTTTCATGGCTTTGCAAAAATTCGATTTTATCCAGACCTGTTATGTAAAACATATATATTTATACACACACACACACACACACACACACACACACATATATATTGTTATCCAGGTTTCATCAAATATTTGAACCAAAATACTGAACTAATAGGATCTGTCAGTCCATCAGCAATGGGGGGTTGTTATTTTTATCAAATCTTTGCATATGCTGATAGACAATACCACTTATGTTTTAAATTTCAAGAATGAGAACATAAGACAGTGTGGTATGAGGGAGTAACACAGGCTTGGGAATAAAAAGATCAAAGACTCCACCTTGCTATGATTTTGTCCAAATAAGTTTGGTTTCTCTAAAAAAGTTTAGAGAATGACAATTTCAGATTCTGTACTCCACAGGTCCTTTCCAGATTGATTTTGCTCTTTATAAAAACCACAAAAAGGGAAAAGCATCAAAACAAAATGAAGAAACTAAAAAGTGAGCAAAAAACACACACATTCTCTCAGAGAATGAGCCAGAGGAGATCAGTATGGAATAGAGTACTATTTACAAATCCAATGAAGCTACTGTATAATATACCAAAAGTACAAACTATAAGTGAAACTATTTTTATAAGATAAGCAGAATTTAGAGCACTCACTCTATTTTATTGCTTACAAGAAGAAAAATCTCCACTAAGTCTGGGTGATGCTGAAAATATTTTTCATTTAATTACAGATAAACCTCTTCAATTGTATTATAGCAGGATAGTACTGGAAGTTCTAGCCAGAGCAATTAGGCAGTAAAAAGAAATAAAAGGCATCTAGTTTAAAAAAGAAGTATCACCATTTGCAGATGACATGGTATTACATATAGAAAATCCTAAAGACTCCACCAAAAAAACTTAAAACGAATCAGTCAATTCAGTAAAGGAGCAGGATACAAAATTAGTACAAATATCTATTGCATTTCTATACACCAATAACTATCAGAAAGAGAGATTAAAAATAATCCCATTTACAAGTGCATCAAAAAGAATAAAATACGTAGGAATAAATTTAACAAAGGAGGTGAAACACTTGCACACTGAAAACTATAAAAAGGAAGGAATTGAAGATGATACAAATAAATGGAAAGATACTCTGTGCTCATGGAATGGAAGAATTAATATTGCTAAAATGTCTGAACTACCCGAAGCAATCTTTAGATCCAATATAATCCTTATCAAAAAACGAATGGCATTTTTCACAGAAATAGAACAAACAATCCTAAAATTTATATTGAACCACATAAAACCCCAAACAGCCAAAAGCAATCTTAAGAAAAAAACAATGCTGGATGCATCATACTCTCTGATTTCAAACTATATTACAAAGCTAGAATTCTCAAAACTTACTGGCAAAAAAGCAAATCAATGGAATAGGACAGAGAGGCCAGAAAGAAATACACATATAAAATCAATTTACTACAAAGGAGCAAAGAATGTAACATACAATAGGTAAAGAGCAGTGTCTTCAATAAATGGTGCTGGGAAAACTGGACAGCCACATACAAAAGAGAAACTGGGCCACTATCTTATACTGTACACAAAAACATGCCCTGAATGGATTACCTGAATTTAAGATCTGAAACCACAAAAGTACAAGAAAACATTGGTGATAAACTATTTGACACTGGTCTTGACATCTGAATTTGACACCAAAAGACAACAAAAGTAAAAATAAACAAGTAGGATTACATCAAAATAAAAAGCTTCTGCACAGCAAAGGAACCCATCAACAAAATGAACAGGCAATTTACAGAAAAGGAGACAATATTTGCAAATCATATAGCTTAAGGTGTTTATACCCAAAATATATAAAAGAACTCATACAACTCTACACCAAAAACAAGCAATCTGGTTAAAAAATGGGTAGAGGATCTGAATAGACATTTTCCCAAAGAAGAAAGATATCCAACAGGTACCTGAGAAGGTGTTCAAATCAGTAATCATTAGGGAAATTTAAATCAAAACCACAATGAAATAATCACCTCACATCTGTTAGGATGACTATTATCAAAAAGACTAGAAATAACAAGTGTAGATGTGGAGCACATGGGACCCTGGTGCATTGTTGGTAGGAATATAAATTGGTAAAGCCACTGTGGTAAACAGTATAGAAGTTCTTCAAAAATTAAACTACTCAAAAAAACCAGAACTACCATATAATTTAGAAATTCCATTTCTGGATATTTATCCAGAGAAAACAAAAATACTAACTAGAAAAGACATCTGCATCCCCATGTTCATTGCAGCACTATTTACAGTGGCATTTAAGGTATGTAAGCAACCCTAAGTGTTTACTGACAGATGAATGGATTTAAAAAACTAGTATATATGAATATAATAAAATATTATTCAGCCATAAAAAAGAATGAAATCTTACCATTTGTGACAACATGGATGGACCTTGAGGGCGTTACACTAAATAAAATAAGCCACACAGAGAAAGGCAAATACTATATATATAATATCACCTATATGTGAAATCCAAAAACAAAAAAAATACCAAATTCATAGATACAGAGAACAGACTCGTGGTTGCCAGTGGGGGAAGTTGGCAAAATGGGTGAAGGAGGTCAAAAGGTACAAACTTCTAGTTATAGATAAGTCATGGGGATAGAATGTACTGCATGGGGACTATGATGGTGATCCTGATCCTTTCACAATATATACAAACACTGAATCATGTTGCACACCTGAGACCAACTTGTAATGCTATATGTCAATTAAAAACAAAAAGACTTACTTATATGATACATTCTGAACTCACTGCTTACCATATGCTTCTTCAATGAGAGCACAGTATGGATTAATGCCTATCCCATTCTGCTTAGATTCTTGTTCTCCAAGACGTAAAATATTTTCAAGTCCATTTAAAGCCACTTGGACTATTTTAGAGTCCATAACAGTCAACAGGTCACAAAGTGGTTTAATGCAACCTAAAGCTACCAAATACCTTCAGAGTAATTGAAAAAAAAAGCAGAGAGAAAAAAAACACATTTAGAAAGACTTAAATGTTATTTATAGCAAATATTCTTCAGTGATGTTATATAAACAATTAAGAAAAATATTCTTATACAAACTCAAACATTAAAACATTTAATTTGCACTTACATAAGAACAAGAAAACTTTTTACTCTCCTATTCTCATTTAACACAATTAGCAATAAGTAATATTACAAATATTACAAAAATACACATGCAAGCAAATTGGTACTTGGGCCTGTTTTTGCACAGCATATGAATACTATGAATAGTGGCTTCAAGGTGCTTTCTTTTTTAAAATGTGAGCCTATGCACACACATTGGGGTCATATGGGAGGAGAGAGAAATAGGGAGAAGTGACATCGAAGTCAAATTTCCCACAAAAACAATCATAGCTGATGCTCTAAAATATCTCCTGTGTTCAGAAGCATACAGTAGGCTTCTAGGAGCAAAACAGCCTATGTTGTGAGTAATTTTAATAAACATTTCTCACAAAAGTTACTCCACTCATTTTTTTAAAGATTTTATTTATTTATTCATGAGACACAGAGAGGCACAGAGACACAGGCAGAGGGAGAAGCAGGCTCCCTGCAGGGAGCCCGATGTGGGACTTGATTCCAGGACCCTGGGATCACGCCTTGAGCCGAAGGCACATGCTCAACTGCTGAGCCACCCAGGCATCCCTTCCACTCATTTTTTAATACTCTGTTCTTTTATAGTTTTTAGCACTTCTTTTCCATTCTCTATAACATAAATAAAGTAACTGATTTATTTACTTGGCAAAAAGTCCATTAAGGCTAAAGGAAAAAAACATGTACTAAAGCCAGACTGCATGCAAGTTCCAACTGCATTCCTTATTAGTTGTATGACTTTGAGTGTTCTGTGCCTCAATTTCTCCATCTTAAAAACGGGGTAATAACAGTACCAAGCTCAGAGGGTTGCTGTAAAAATACAGTTAAGCATTCAAAAGTTAGTTTCCACTCTTCTTTTTTTTTAAAAAAAGTATATACCTTCATTAGAGTATTCACTTGCTATATTCTTTAATCAATATATTTGTTGAATAAATCTCACAGAGGTATGGAGTTAAAGGACAAAAAATATATGAAAGTATCTGATATTCTCCAGGCACTCAATAACTGAAATGAATTAGTACAACTGGCAATATCAAACATTCAACAAATATTATTGGTATGCATGCTGAAATTAATCTAAGATCAAGATTTCCTTCCATATATGTAGAATTAATGAAATGGCAAAAATGGCTAGAAAAAATAATGATCTCATTTTGGACACATGACTCATACCAATAAATTTAGGTAATAATATATAGACTAGACATAATAATGAAAACAAATTGAAAAAATACAACTATTTGTAGATGAACAAACTTTCGTTCACAAAGCAGATAAATATTAGTTTATAAAAAATGCAAACCAGAACAAAGGGAAGATCTTGTTTTATTACTCCTTATATTCATAATATAATGAGATTGAAATGTAATGGAAAGAAAGTGGAAAATAAAAAGCAGAAAAGATGTAATCAATATATAGAAATATGAATCTAAGACATCAAGATAATAGTATAAATGAAGGCAAAAAGACAAAGATCTCACAACAGGTATATTTCAAAATCCTCTCAGTGATTTGTAAAATAGCTAGTAGCTTGACTTCTTGTTTTATAAATTAAGACATAAATTAAACACTCTTTAGAAAATACCCTCTACAGTCACTTCCAGAAACTTAAAAAGTCCTGAGTTTCAGACAAATCCATAGAAGAAGATTCTGCAGGAAGTCAGACTTTTATATAAGTGCAAAGTAGAACCTTGCTATGGGGGAAAAGAGAGTAAAAGTACAAGATAAAAAGAAATTTAGGAAACAACTCTGGTCATAAAAGTTGATGATTACAAATAATAATGATAATAGCAGCTAAACTCAGCAGAGAACTTAACGTTCAGGCATCATGTTAAGCACTTTCAATATATGAATTCCATTTAATTATCAAGAAACTACCATAACTGATTATCCATTAACCAAATTCATTTGAAAATGTGACGCAACTGTGGATGATGAGACAGGTAAAATTACTTTGTCAAGGTCACACAACTTTTATTCAGGGAACAGGATTTGAAAGCAGCCTGACTTCAAAGCCCCTGTATCTACTACTTATGTTGTCAGTAAAAGAAACAAGTAAACAAATAACAAAAGACCTAGATTCAAAAACCAACTGTAAAAAAGAAAAAAGAAAAAAAGAAAACTAGTATAGAGAAAAAAAAGATACCACCTGCAGGTAAGGCTAACAACCAACTAGGAGAACATCACTATACAAACAAATGTCTATTTCAGTATTATTTTTAATTTTATTTTTAATAATTACTTTAAGTGAGTGGATGTTCAAACCAGCCATTCCTATATAATAAAGTTATATGTATGTGACTCTAATGATATACAAAATATTTAATGTCCATTATAGTATATTTTTTAAATTAATACAGACTGTTCTTTTTCAGATTTTTAATCTGAAATAGTCTGCCAAGGCAAGTGATGTTAATTATCCTTTACTGATGAAAAAAAGAAAAAAACCCTACTATGAATGAACAATATAACTGATGTAACAAAATGCTTTCATTTCACATTAAAAATGCACATTAAGGGACACCTGGGTGGCTCAGTGGTTGAGCATCTGCCTTCTGCTCAGGGCGTGATCCTGGGTCTGGGGATCAAGTCCCACATCAGGCTCTAGGGAGCCTGCTTCTCCCTCTGTCTGTATCTCTGCATCTCTATCTGTGTCTCTCATGAATAAATAAATAACATCTTTAAAAAAATAAAAAATAAAAATGCATACTAAACGGACTTAGAAATAATGTTTTAGTTTCATCAACAAATAAAAAGTATGTAGTACTTCATTTTGTTCTGTTCACATTTTTTTTTATTTTTTTTTAATTTTTATTTATGATAGTCACACAGAGAGAGAGAGAGAGAGAGAGAGGCAGAGACATAGGCAGAGGGAGAAGCAGGCTCCATGCACCGGGAGCCTGACGTGGGACTCGATCCCGGGTCTCCAGGATCGCGCCCTGGGCCAAAGGCAGGCGCCAAACCACTGCGCCACCCAGGGATCCCCTTCTGTTCACATTTGAAATCGAATAAAAAAACTCTGTATCACACCTTATTTGTTCTGGAGTGCCTCCTGATGTTGCATTAGTTATAGCCCAAGCTGCTTCTTTTCTGGTGCGAAACTCTGCTTTCTGAAGAATCTCAATCAAAACAGGAAAAATATTTGCATCTATAACAGCCTGAGAAGGAAAAATGATACAGCATAAACAACTCCAATGCTGTTTTAAAAATGTTAATAAGTAGAGAAATAATAAGACCCGTTGGCTTTAAAAGAGTTTTTTGGAAACACCTTTGGAAATCCTTCTAATCTTTCAATAAACTTTCATATACTTTCAAGATTGGAAAATATATTAATAGAATATAAACTTAAAAGGATGATAAACGTACAAGGTAAGATAACTTGATCAAAATGGATAAGTAATTTTTGATTCAAGTAGCCTAATAAGACTTTAAAAAATCATCACTTAAAAGCCTTGAGAGGAATATTATTACCTAACTTACTTAAAACTAATAAAAATCAATCTCTTTTTAAGACTAGTCATATGTATCTAGCACTGTGGGCAATTTTATACATACACACATCACACGATTCCTTACCAAACTACTATAAATAAATCTTATTATTTTGGAGGAGAAAAGGCCATGTTCTGTAAAATACTTTTCAAGAATCTTTTTAAGTAACACTAAAAAAAAAAAAAAAAAAAATCACTGATAATATGGTAACTTTTGTCCAAACTGACTTATGAGATCTTCCTGTTTTCTTAGATCTGAAAGATATTTACCTGAATCTGAGCTCTATTTCCAGCAGTGATATTAGAAACAGTCCAGCAGGCTTCTTTTCTTATTGATTCCTTAGGGCTACTCAACAAATGTAAGAGACATGGTAATGCAGAACAATTCAAGATTACCTGAAACAAAAATCAAAAATGGAAACAAAGTTTCATAGCAAAAAACTACACAAAGATAGACTAATTTAGAAATACAAAAATCGCTCATGAAAAACTAAATTAAGAAAAAAGAACTTCCTTTCAAAGTAAAACTTAGGTACTTGCTATCTTCTACTGTCCCATCTTGCCAAAACTTGTTGCAGTAAAGTGCTGTCAAACCACTAAAATGCAAATAAGCAGGACAGTCAGAAGTGTGTCCTTCAAGTTTACAAATATACTTAAGAATTCAATTGATACAAAAATTTCAAGATAGATTTAGTGACTGGTCAGAATCCAACTTCTAGTTTTACCAAATGAAATGATGAAAAAAAAATCAAATAGTTTGAAAGTACCTAATTCCATAACTGGTAAGACCTCAATGTGTAGAATAAGTACATTACTTTTCATTAAAATTTTTTACTGTTCCACTTTTCTTTTGTAAAGAAATATGTATTGCCTTGTCCCTTTACATTCTTCATTCCATGGCATAATTATGTTCCTATTTTCGGAATACCCGCAATAATTTACATTAAATTTACTTGCTGAAGAATGTATGAAGCAGTACACCAAAATTCTGCTGGAAAATGTTATGTTTAGAAGAGTATTCTTGTTTAAAGAGCTATTTTAAATTAATAACTATCAATTACCAAGGACCAACTACTTAACTAATATATCTAAATAGAACTTGAAAAGATTAAACCTGAAAAATAATATGTAAATTAGAATAAATTTATGGTGGCAAACGAAAATTTAACATCAGAGCTTAAGTTCCTATCTTCAAGAAAGATTGCCCCAGAACTAAGGTCAATCTTGATATCATATCTTTTCTAGTATCTCACCATCCTCCAAAACACAGATAGACACACGGTTACTAACCCAGAAAATGTTTCTTGCCATCCTTCCTTCCATTCTCTGAATTCACTGAAGTAGGTCTTCAATCCACTATAAAAAGCCCTCCCACTTCCAACCAACTCCACGTTAAAACTATTATCAATCAACCCTACCAGTTCCTTCTCCAGTCAGGCTGAATGTTTCTTAAATACAAATCACACATGTCTGCCTCTGTACCTATGTTCACATAAATCTTCTAGTTTACTTAAGTTCTTCTCCACCTTTAAAATATAGTTTTAATTACAATTCTTTTATGGAATCTACAAAGATTTCTCAGCACAGTGATCTCTTTTAAACTTCTATAGCGTTTACTGACCAATCAGCTCTCAGCAAACTTTCATTAACCTGGGTAATTTGTTTTGCTTTAATACATATTTTCCCTTCAATTTTATTATAAATCCCTTGAGACCCAACCTCTTATCTTGTACTTCTTTATATTGATATAGATCTAGGATAGTGCTTTCACATACAGATATTTGAGGTTGATCACTTCTTATCGAGAATATGCTTACTGACACATTATACATACCTATATAGTTATGGCAATGCTCAAGTCTTGATTAATATGTAACCAATAGTATGAAACTAGATAAATTTCTTAAAATCTATTATGTTAACAATTTATATTAAAGTCTGAACTCACCTGTGTTTGAATATCATCACCAGTCACAATATTACCAACTGCTCTTAATGCAGGTGATACAACTTTATAATCATTGTGCCTAAAAATAATAAAAATATGAACTTACATACAATGTAAGAGTTACAATTTACAAAAAATTTGCAAAAATAGTACAAAATATTCCCATATACTCTTTACCCAGAGATCTCACTCAAGTTTCACTAATTATGCCAGTAATACCTCTGTAATAAGGAATCTAATCCAGGATTATGTATTACACCCAGTTGTCATGTCTCTAGTCTTTTTAAATTCAAAACAATTCCCAATTTTTCCTTTATTTCATGATCTTGACATTTATGCTAATCAGAAGCCAATTATTAGGTTTTGTCCAAAGCTTCCTCATGATTAAGACACAAATTATATGTTTAGCTGGGATATCATAAATGCTATCACCTTCATTACATTATATAGCATCTGATACCTGTTTTGCCCACAATAGTAGAACCAAACTCCAGTCACTTATGATGGTGTCTGTCAGATTTCTCCATTTTAATATTACTGTTTTTCCCTTTATACTTAATATTTTTGAGAGGATATACTTTTAGACTATATGAAATCTCATTCCTTACCCCACTTGCACCAGCACCACTATTTTCACCACCCCTTGATGTGTACTGTCTGAATTATTATTAATGTTGATGCCAATAAACATTTTATAATACCATCATTCCAACTATATGCTCTTTTTCAGTCTATTAATCTACCTACTTATTTTAGTGTGGACTCACAGATTTCTATTGTTATATTATTGTAATTTATTTTAATGCTCAAATCATCCGAATTTTGGAAGTTTACACAGGAGTTCCCTCAAGTGGGTCTGTGTCCTTTTGACATTTCTCCATTCTTTGAGCACTTACTACTTTCTGGGTTCATCTTAATTTTTCTCAGTCCCAGCCCTAGAATCAGCCATTTATCCAAGAACTTTGGTTCCTGGAAGAGTAGTGTTTAAAAACCAAGATTTGGCGTATTTGCCTTTTTAGTACAGATGTGTCACTACCTCCCACACCCTTTAAGAGGGCGCACACACACACACACACACACACACACACACACTTATTTCTACATCTATCTCTTTATGTTCAAAGCTGTGAGTTCACATTCTAATCTAATGCCACGGGATTATTCTGTATTTCCTCCTTTCCATATTTGTACCTCCATTCTTTTAGAATAAGAAACTGGCTTCTTTTATCATAACTCCCCTATAAATGACCAATTTTCTGATCCAACTAGGTTGTTATCTATCATGTGTTGCTCCATCCAGCCTGCTTGCTATTCTGCTCTGTGGGTGCCAACCTCAAGCTTGAGCCCTGATCCCCCATTGGACCTGCCTGCCTAGGCAGATGTTGTCTTTGTACTAGAGCTCTTTTCTTCACACCATCTGCCTTGTTTGAGCCTACCTAACGGTTTTTTGATAAAAGGAAAAGGTATAATAAAATTTTTTTAAGAAAATGATAATCTTTTTAAAACAAATTCTCTTACAGGTTTTTAACTTCTTTTATAAAAAATATGTTCTTTTTTAAAAAGGTAGCAATAGTAGCCTAGCAAGTGAAATACTAGAACAAATGAAATACAACAAAATGTTTTCACTACATGGGCTTTTACAAATTGATTACTGTAACAATTAACTAGATTACTGGTTCTGTGAGAGCAGATGCCATGTTCTATACTTCATTAACAATATGTTGTACAACACTCTAGCAAGTAACAGGCATTCTATACCTAATTGTTGAATTAAGTCCCTACCACTTATAAAAAGATTAAAACTGATGAAAGACATTCACAAAATGATTAGTTCCAACTAGAAAATGAGATACAAGTTTAAAAAAGATCAACTTTTCAGCATGATAGCTGTTCTGAAAAGTGGGGTTGATAGCTCATCAATCATTCCTAAAAATAGTACCTCTTGAGAGATTATTATAAGGCCATTACTCTAACTGCTAGATTTAATACACAATCATACAATTATTAATCATAAATCATAGTTACATCAAAAGTTCCACCAATCTTCGACAGACTCCAGAATCAATGACTGCTTGAATTTTATCATTGGGTCCATCAGAGAGATAAGAAAGGGCCCAGCACACATCTGCTAATACATCTGGGTCGCTGCTAAACAACAATCGTGACAAGACATTTAAGCAAGGTGAAACCTAGAAGAAAAGAGCCAATATTAACTATTTTATCTAAGATCGAGTTTCCTGAGGAAAATCTAGAACTTCATTTTATGTTTTTTAGAACCTCATTTTAAAACAAAAATTTAATGCTACAAAAATACCAGAGAAATTAAAACATTCTCTTGTTTTAAAATTATGATCATATATATGAACATGTAACTGATTATTTCCAATTAATCTTTTTTAAAAGACTTATTTATTTTAGAGAAAGAGAGTGCATAAGCTGGGGAAGAGACAGAGGGGGAAAGAGAGGGGAGGCAGACTCCTCACTGAATGGGGAGCACAATGCAGGGCTTGATCTCAGGACCCTGAGATCACCACCTGAGCGGAAACCAGGAATTGGACGCTTAACTGACTCAGCCACCCAGGTGCCCCTCCAATTAATCTTACATTAAATATGTGGTAATTTTACATTTTTAAGAGTACTGAAATACGTATTTGAGATCCCCTATATTTAAATCACACACATAATGCACCCATAAAAGGCATACCAAAACTAACAGAAGTAAAAATGTTTTAGTTAAGTGTTTAATACAATGCTCATGAAATATGATCCAACTGAAATAAACCTCAACCTACTTATTACATGTACACTGCTGGAAATAAATCTAATAGTCAGTTGAGGACTAAAGGTAGAGAAAATACAATAAGAAACCTGAAGTCACTAATAAGCTGTACTTTTTAATGTACTAAAAACTCTGAATCTTCAGTTACAAAAAAAGAAAAACCACACACATAGCAAGAGACTTTAATCTCTTTCATATTAATATTACAACTAATCAGTTGTGAAATAAACCTATCACTTCACCTGAGACTCAGTTTCCAAATCTATGAAACAAAGCCATAATTAGACAAATTCTATGATCCTTCCTTTCTCACGTCAGACAGACCTAGATTCACTAGATGTATGACCATGGGTAAATTACTTAGTATCTCTAAAACCCATTTCTTCATTTATAAAACAGGGATAAAATACCACTGTTAAGGGCACCTGGGTGGCTCAGTAGGTTAAGTGTCTGCCTATAGCTCAGTCATGATCCCAGAGTCCTGGGATCCAGCCCTGCAGTAGGCTCCCTGCTCAGCAGGGACTCTACTTCTCCATCGGCCCCTTCCTCTGCTTGTGCTTGCCCAATCTTGCTCTCTCCCCCTCCCTATCCTCCCCCTTACTCATGAGAGCAAATAAATAATCTTTAATAAAAAAAAAAGTACTGTTAAATTAGTAGCAATGTATGAGGCATCTTAGAACAGTAACTAGCATAGAGATGATTGCTCTTTTTATTGCCATGATCAGTACTGATTCTATACTCAAAGTTTTTTTTATCAGTAACCTAAAGTATCTCTTAGTCTATTCTCGGACAAGAGCTATATACTAAATCTAGATATGCCACAAATAAAGAATAGTTACAGCTTTTGAAAGGTTCTAGTACTTTAGAAAAAATTTCAAAGAAATTATAAAACCTCAGGTAGATAATTTGCTGGGTCCATTCAAAAGCTAACACCTATACAGAAAAATTCCATATAAAGAGCAAAAAACAAATTCTTGAGAATATAAAATGATTGTGAAAATAATTTTTTTAAGTGTCAATGATAAAATCTCTCATAGAAAAATCACAGAAAATCTACCCAATGAGTCTTAAGCCCTATTAATGTGAATTATACTGGAAGTTTGGAATACATAAGGAAACAAAAAGAGACAAAGACTCCTAACTCTAAGGAGTTTATATTTCAGTGGAAGAAAGATATTTTATTTAAATAAGTAATAAATTTTTAAAACCATGTATTATGTTAAAAGATGTTGAAAAAAATGTGGAGTAAAATGTGGAGGTGAGTCAATGGCTGGGGTATTGAGAGATTACATTATTATGAAGGGTAGTCAGAGTAGAGCTTATGGAAAAATTGCTTAAAAAAGCAAGCAATTAAAGAAGATGAGGGAATTATGTAATTAAGCAGATATTTAGCATTAAGTTGTAGGCCAATGGTTCTCAAAGTGTGGTCCATGGACCCCTGCAGGATTCTTGAAACCTTTGGGAGAAGTAATCTTTAATGTAAAAGCCATTTTCATAATTATACTAACACATAATTGGTCTTTTGTTGACATTTGCACTTAAAGCCACAAAAGCAATGGTGGGTAAAACTCAGCATATATTAAGGCAGCAGTACCAAAATATACCACAGACCTTTTATTCTTTACACCCACACACTTGCCAGGAGAGGGGGGAATGCCAGTTCATTTAAGAATTACCTTGTAGAAGCAGTAAAAGTTACAAATTTTATTAAATCTCAATTCTTGAATACATGTTTTTTGAATAGAATTGTGAGATAAAAATGGGAAATATGCATACATATGTATGTGTATATATACAAATAAAATATATTTTAAAAATATATTTACTGGCCTATTTGGGAACCAACTGCAAATATTATCATACTTCCCACCCCCCCGAATCCTTTAGCATGTATCTCCTAAGAAATTTCATTCTCCTGTATTTCGGTATATCGGTATTTCTTTTCATTCTCCTGTCACAACATAACTGTTATCAAAAAATCGAAACATCAAAAAATTTTTCATTGCTACAATATTATCTAAGGTCTAAAGCAAATTTAAATCTTTTAAACTAAAACTTAATTTCAATCCATGATCTAATCAGTAATTAAATGTTGCATATACCTGTTATAGCTCACAAGTGTCGTAAAAAAAAATCAAGTTTGAAGTATAAAGTAAAAATAATAGTTAGGTGTACAGTTCTATCGAGAGTTTTGGCAAATACATTCAGTTGTACAGCTACCACCCAATCAAGATATAGAATATTTCTATCATCCCTAAAACTACCCTCTCTGTCCCTTTCAGGTAATCACTGATCTGATTTTTTGTTTCTATAGTTTCGTCTTTTCCAAAATATTATATTAATGAAATCATACAAGATGCAGCATTTGTGTGTGGCTTCTTTCATTTAGCTTAATGCTTGTCAGATTCACTCATGCTGTTGCATGCACCAATAGTTTCTTCCTTTTTATTGTGGAGTTGTATTCCACCTTATGAATGAAATTATTTATCCATACACCAGCTGATATACGTTTGGGCTGTTTCCAATTTCTGATGATTATGAATAAAGCTCTTGTAAACATTTATATACAGGTCTTTTTGTAGACATACTATTTCTTATTTCCTGGTAAGTACCATATTGCTAAATAGCATAGTAAGAAACTGTCTTCTTACTAAAATGTATGCTATTTTACATTCTATCAGCAATGTGTGAGAATTTCAGTTGCTATCCATTATCTCGTCAGCCCTTGGTATTATTAGTTCTTTAGATTTTAACCATCCCAATAGGTCTGCCTTTACCGTCTTAATCATGAATAGCTCCTCATCCTATTTGTGTGCTTTCACATTGCTAATATTCTTAGAGTCTAGGACATTTATTTCACAAACCATTCCTCAATTCTGATTGGTCTTCCTGTTTCCTCGTTATTAGATTCAGGTTAAACATTTCTAGCAAGAGTGTTACATAGGTCATGATGTGTTATTTTTAGTCATGTCACATCTGAAGGCACATAATGTCAGTTTTCCCTTCTTAGTAATGTTAAATTTAATCATTTGGTTAAGGTGACAAGAGTCCACTAGAATTATCAAAAGTAAACAAAACTCCCTCCTATGCCCTTTGTAATTATTATTTTTTTAAAGATTTTATTTACTTATTCATGAGAGACACACAGAGAGAGGCAGAGACATAGTCAGAGACGGAAGCAGGCTCCTCATGGAACCCGATACAGGACTCAATCCCCAAACCTGGATCACACCCTGAGCCAAAGGCAGATGCTCAACTGCTGAGCCACCCAGGCGTACTCCCTACTTTGTAATTAATACTCTGCAGGGCAATACTTTCCAACCATATAAATATTCTGTTCCCCAGCAATATTTAACTTAAGTGTCTTAGAACTCACTGATGATCCCTGCCCAAATCAATTATTAGCATGGTGGCTGACTTTTCTAATACAAAGTCCTTCTACATGTATTAATTGGTATTCTTCTGTAAAAAAGAGCTTTCCTTTCCCTATTTTTAGTATTAGGATAGACTCACAGATTCTTTTTATTCAATGTTAAAACTATTTCCTTTCCTTATCATCTTGATCCTCAAGCAAGGATCAAATTTGGCTAGAAGAACCCCTACCTGAATATTCTTCAGGAGAGGCAACAGAATTTACTGATGGAATGAATGCAGAGCATGAGATAAAAGAGAAAGCAGGTAAAAATGTTAAAGTACCTCATTTAAATAATAGAAGATGAAAATTTTATTAATGGGTCTGAAAAACTTAGCACAGAATGTTCTGGGCAAAAAAACAGGAATTGTATTTTAAATATGTTAAATTTGAGATGTCTATTAGATAGCCAAATAAAAATGCTAAGTTTGGAGTTAGAAAAAAGATCTGAGTCAAACACTGAAATTTGGAAGTTGCTGGCATGTGGATGACATTTAAAGTCACATAATGGGTAATATCAATAAAGAACCGGATGCAGATAAATATAAGGAAAAGCCAAAACCATTCACTTTGTACTCTCAACTTTAGGAGGTAAAAGAGGAGGAACTACTATATGAAACTGTAAAGGAGCAATCATTGAGGTAGAAGGAAAACTTAAGAAAGTAGTGGCTTGAAAACTAAGTGAAAAAAAAGATTACAGTGGTTGATAGCGTCTGCCTTCGGTTCAGGTCATGAACCTGGGCTTCTGAGATCAAGTCCCACATCAGGCTCCCCACAGGGATTCTGCTTCTCCCTCTGCCTAAGTCTCTGCTTCTGTGTCTCTCTTGAGTAACTAAACAAAATCTTAAAAAAAAAAAAAAAAATTACACAGGAGGAAGAAGTGACCAAGTGTATCATGTGAAGGCAATAGATCAGGTAACATGAAGACTGAGGAAAATCACCACTGTGATGTATGTAGCAAGTCATTTAAGAAAAGGTCTAAACATTAACCCTTGAATGTCACAATGTAAAGACACTCATGACCTTAGTGAAAGTAGATTCAGTGCAGTGACTGAGGGAAAATTCTGATTGGAGGATGCAATGAAAATGAAAGGAGAGAGAACAGACAATGAGAACAGACAAATGAGGAATTCTGCTATAAAAGGAAGCAAAGAAATGGGGTGGCAGTAAACAGGGAAACTAATAGGGCTTTCAGGGACTAAAAAAAGATTTAACATGAGAGAAATAACAGTATCTTTAAATTATTAGAAGGAAAGAAGTGATGTACCTGGAGCGATGAAGACAGAAATCTACATAGTGTACAAACAGATGAATTAACTTTATAAAGAACCATGGTTAAAGTAACCAACGATGATAGGAATGCATAGCGATACAGATGGTGACAGTAATAACCTATGGAAGTTCGCTTCAGAGTGCTTCAATTTTCTCAGTGAAGAAGCCGAGTCATTAATTGAGAGTGAGGATGGAAATGAAGTATAAGTATAGGTAGGACAGAAAAGAAAATAAGCAACAGTCTCTACCAGCTATTAAATAATATCTATTCACCATTATAAATGTGAATTGGCCTGTAATTCAGGTAACCACATGGCTTCTCAAGATTATAGAATTTCTCAAAGTCTTAATATTCCATGAGATGTTTCATACAGGCAATCATTTTAAAAAGAAAGCTCAAGGGATCCCTGAGTGGCGCAGCAGTTTAGCGCCTGCCTTTGGCCCAGGGCGCGATCCTGGGGACCTGGGATCGAGTCCCACGTCGGGCTCCCGGTGCATGGAGCCTGCTTCTCCCTCTGCCTGTGTCTCGGCCTCTCTCTCTCTCTCTCTCTGTGACTATCATAAATAAATTTTAAAAATTAAAAAATAAAAACAGAAAGCTCAAATATGTGGTTTAGACTATCAGTTTTATAAATTATAAATTCATAAAATTTGAAAGTATCTTTCAAATAAGCAAATTCTTCAGGAAAAGCATCTCTATGAGAAAACTCTTTTTTTTTTTTTTTTAAAGATTTTATTCATTTATTCATGAGAGACACAGAGAGAGAGGGGAAGAGACACAGGCAGAGGGAGAAGCAGGTTCCAAGCAGGAAGCCCGATGTGGGACTTGATCCCCAGACTCTGGGACTCGGCCCTGAGCCGAAGGCAGACACTCAACCACAAAGCCACCCATGTGTCCCTGAGAAAAACTTTTTAAAAATGAGTTCTTTATATTAGATACCTGTTATTACAAAAAAATTTTTAGATCTTTATTGCTTGTCTATGGCTAAAGAACTCTTAAAAACCATGTAATATAATTAGAACACAAAAAGATCGCAAAATGTAAACAGTACTTAAAAAAAGAATCCAATACTGTTACTAAGGAAAAATGGAAAAAATGAAACATAGGATTTTAAACTAGCTATATGTTTACAACTATTACTGCATAATTATCATCTCAACATATACACATACAGATGCATACTATTTCAAAAGCTAAGGGGAAAAAAACTACAAACTCTTAAGAGGAAAGTATTTTACAGAAAAACATAAAATGAAAAACAATGCAAAAAACTCAATCAAAATACAGTTATCCCATACCATTTTTTAAAAGGTAAATTTTAAAAATTACTGATTGTTAAAACCATGAATATATAATTAGCAAGCCAATTCTACATATGCACATCTAAACCTACAAATAGCTGAAGGATTCATCACCATCAGTTGAATTGATCCTTATTATCTCCTCAAAATACAAACTTTTTTTCAATTCTATAATAATCATTGCCAAATGATGTTTTTATATATAATGCATTTGTTTTTTAAAAAGGTCATTTACTAGGTACTTGTGTACCATATATTCTTTTCCTTGTATCATACTCAGTTCAAATACTCATCCCTTATGGTATTTCTACTCAAAGAAATACTTCTACAATTAAAGTGAAAATTATAAAAAATCCTTTTAACTAATTAAGGCCATTGCTACATTATTTCATAAGTTGTTTCCTCCAGGAACTGTGGTATAGCTTACACAAAACTTTTCTAAGATACATATTAAACCAAATTCTAATTAGAATAATAATTTAGGGGGCACCTGGGTGGCTCAGAGATAATGCGTCTGCCTTTGGCTCAGGGTGTGATCCCAAAGTCCTGAGATGGAGTCCCACATTGGGCTCCCCGCAGGGAGCCTGCTTCCCTGTGTCTCTGCCTCTCTCTGTGTGTCTCTCATGAATAAGTAAATAGAATCTCTTTAAAAAAATTTTTTAAAGTAAAACCAAATAATTTTGGGGATGTCTGGGTGGCTCAGCAGGTTAGGCATCTATCTCTCAATTTTGGCTCAGGTCATAATCTCACGTATCATGAAATCAAGCCCTGCATTGGGCTCTGTGCTCAGTGGGAGTCAGCTTGAGTGTGTGCCCTTTCTCTTTCAAATATATAAATAAAAATTTTTAAAAAAAAGTAATAATTTTGTTCCTCATTTTATTTGTAGCATACTTTACAATGCTTTAAACCAGCTTCTTAGTCATATTACGTACTTGTCAATATATGTGGAATATGATTTGGAAAAATTTTATGGATGTTATGGATAGTAATGGAAAAATTTTATGAACTATGATTGAACCTCTAACATGCTATGGAGTGTGCTAAAAGATCAATAAATGATGGTACCAATGAGATTTTAAAATTATGTTGGTGGTTCAGATGAAATGTGGCTAAATCTTAAATTTCAAATTGGAATGATAAAAGTATAAATGAGAAGACATAACAACTCATGCATATTTTTGAATTAGGAATTTATTATTTTTTGCCCCCAGAAACTTTAAATCCTCACCAGATTTTAAGTTCTTAGTGCTATAGTCAATATTCCCCTTTCACTCATGGATACTGAATTCAAAAGAAGTGTAATAATAGCCCAGAAATTTATCTACGTTCTGTCTTTTTAACAATATCTTATTGGTAAGAAAATAGAACTAAAAATGGAGATTTGCTAATAATCTATTCTTGTAGCAGAATATGAACAGATGGGGAAAAAGATATCCTAAACAGATAAAAAGTACATTGGGAAAACACAAGCCACTGTGGACTTTTACTTTTCCAATTTTACAACTAATAGTGGACCTGGATGAATTACCTTAACCTTTTGGGGGATTTCAATTTCCTATACATGAGAACAAAACTAGAAGATTTCTAAGGTCAACACTAACATACATAAACATCAAGTGACAATGGTGGCTGAGAGGCAATCATATATATTATAAACAAACTTAAAAGTTTATGTAGATAGATTCCTTAATTTGTATATTTTACTCATACCTTACTAAAGTTTGGAGGAGGGTTTTTGCCTCTACATAAATTTGAGAGGGCCCATACAGCATTTCTGGTTGTTGTTAGTCTGTTTGAATTTGTTAATAACCTGCCAAAAAAAAAAAAAAAAGAAAGAAAGAAAGAAAAAAGAAAATTGTCACTTTACATTCATTTTTCCTCTTTAGCTATTTTATATCAGAAACTATGAAAATTCTCAGTATACTTTATAATGTAGTCAGTCTAATGTGGTAAAATTGGAAAAAGAAATTTTAAAAATCATTATATTTCTGGAAATAAAATAAATATACCACTTTACTTTTAAAATTCTGAATCTATGATCTGAATAGATCCTTACAAGACATAAAACATGTTCAAAATAAAGGATGTTATGGAAAATGGACTTACTTCTATATACTTTATTTTTTTTAAAACTTTGATAGATTATTTTGAGTCACAATATAAAGTAATAAATAATACAATTTTGAAGATTAAATCTTTTTACTGGGATTTTAGAGGACCAGAAAAGGGAATGCATAAAGTCTTACCAAGAGTAGCCTAACCATTATAAGTTAAGGCCAAATCATCTTAGAAAAAAAAAAAAAAAAAAAAAAGCAAAATATTTGGTCTGGTGCTTAAGTAAAATTATTTCTATATACTTTAAAAAAAGTATTACCTTTTTTAGAACTATGAAAATAATACATTATACAATTTCAAGAAGCAAGGAATACAGGGTCAAACTGAATGAAGATCAGCTATTGAGAAGGCATGTTTGTTTTAAAAAGATTATCTATTAGTATTCTCGAAGACAGCCAAAAGTTTATAGTAACCAAGAAAACTTTTAGCTAGGAAAGGGCTGCAATGTGGTAGGAGAGATTTCAGGCAGTCTGACATACCCTTGCCCAACTCCTCCCCAGTCTGGCAGCAGTCTGAAGAAGAAAGCTAGAGTTCCCACTGTGAGTTCCTGATTCGAAAAGGGAGCTAAGGAGACCTGTTTCCAAGGAATAGTGTTTGTCTGTTTTGATTTGTGTGGGTGCTGTCTGAAGGACTGATACAAGGGGCATGCCTTTGCTTTGTCTAACTGGGAACTCTTTCATGAAGTTCAATAGGTAAATTTTCATCAAAAACCATGGAAGACAGAAGGCAGTGAGATTATATATTTAAACTGCTAAAAGAGGGACAGCTGAGTGGCTCAGTGTTTGAGCATCTGCCTTTGGCTCAGGGTGTAATCCCAGAGTCCTGGGATCGAGTCCTACATCAGGCTTCCTGCATGGAGCCTGCTTCTCCCTCTGCCTATGTCTCTGCCTCTCTCTCTGTGTCTCTCATGAATAAAATCTTTTAAAATTTTTAAAAAATAAAAAATAAACTGCTAAAAGAAAAAAATGTCACCTAAGAATTCTGTATCCTGCAAAACTAGCCTTCAAAATAATCAAAGAGAAAGTAAGAATCCCAGAACAACAAAGCTAAGAAAAATCATCACCAGTAGATCTGCTTTACAAGAGTAACTGAAAGGAGTCCTTTAGGCTGAAGTGAAAGGACAATGAACCATAACTCAAAACCAGAAGAAAAAATAAAGAATAAAAATAATCATATAGATAGGTATAAAAGGTGGTAAGTTTGAATTGTAATTTTTCTATATGATTTAAAAGACAAACACATAAAGCAATAATTGTAGATTTATAATTACTTTAATTGCCATACAAGAGATAATTTAATTTTTCCTGATGACTTAAAGGGGGTGGGGCAGAGATGTACAGAAGCTGTTTTTTCATAGTATCACAACTAAATTGGTATTAATTCCAATGAATACTGTAAGTTTAAGATATTAACTGTGCTCCCTGGATTAATCATTAATAGAATAGCTAAAAAATATACAGAAAAGGAAATGAGAATGGAATACAATCTCTTACCCCAAAAAATCAAACACAAAAGGTAGCAATAAGGAACTGAGAAACAAAAAGGATCTAAAATATACAGAAAACAATAAAATGGCAGAAGTCCTTTCTTGTCAGTAATTATACTGAACATAAACAGATCAAATTATTGAATTAAGGCAGTGACTGGCAGAATAACATTTTGTAAAAACTCAAAAACAAACAACAACCTATGAGTCATCTATAATACACTCTACAGATAATCACTTTATTTTTTTTTTTTAAGATTTATTTTAGAGAGAGGGAGAGAGCGTGTGCATGAGCAGGGGAGGAGGAGAGGGAGAGGTAGAGAATCTCAAGCAGACTCCCTGAGCAGAGACCCCAATGTGGGGCTCAATCCCACAACCCATGAGATCATGACCTGAGTCGAAATTAGGAGTCAGACGCTTAGCTGTCTGAGCCACCCAGGCACCCCAAAAGCTAAAACAATCTTGACCAAAAAATGAAAATTGAAGGACTCACATGTTCTGATTTCAAAATTTACCACAAAGGTACTGTAATCAAAACAATATACACCATTCAATGAATAAAGAATATTCTCTTCAACAAATTATGCTGTGATAAATGAATGTCCCCTTACACCCCACATCATATAAAAAACTTGAAACGGATCAAAGATGAAAACACAGGGGTGCCTGGGTGGTTCAATTGGTTAAGCATCTGCCTTCAGCTCAGGTCATGATCCCAGGGTCCTGGGATCGAACTCCATGTTGAGCTCTCTGCTCAGCAGAGAGCCTGCTTTTCCCTCTCCCTCTCCCTGATGCTCCCCCCACTTGTGCTCTGTCAAATAAATAAAATCTTTAAAAAGATGAAAATATAAAAGCTAAGACTATAAGACTCTTAGAAGAAAACATAAGAGCAAATATTCATGACCTCTGATTGGGCAATGGTTTCTTATATACAACACCAAAAACATAAACGACAAAACAAAAAAATATGTAAACTGGATTTCATCAAAATTAAAAACTTTTGTGACTCAATGGACACTATCAAGAGTGAAGATAACCCAGAGAATGAAGATAACCTTGCTGCTATGGAAAATAGTTTGGTGGTTCCCCAGAAGTTAGAGTTACCGTATGACCCAGCAATTCTATCCATAGGTATACCTAAAAGGAATTGAAAACTACCATTCTAACAAAATCTTGTATAAGAGTATTTAGAAGAATACTATTTAATCCAAAAGTCGAAAAAAAAAAAAATGACCATCAACTGATGAATGGGTGAACAAATGTGGTAGTACATCCATATAATATTATACAGCCATAAAAATAATACTGATAAAAAAATTACTGATATGCTATAATATGAACCGTGAAAACAATATGCTATGTGAAAAAAGCCAGATACAAAAGGTGACACAATGTATGATTCCATTTATATGAAATAGCCAAAACAGGCAAATCCATAAATAGCATATTAGTGGTTTCCAAGAGCTGAGGCTAGGAGGAAACGGAATATGACAGCTTACTGGGTATGGGGTTTCTCCTTGGGGTGCTAAAAGTTCTGGAACTAGATAGTGGTGATAGGTACAAAACACTCTTTAATGCCACAACTGTACATTTTAAAATAGTTAAAATGATAAATTTTGTTATGTATATATTACTATATATTAAAAAAAAAATCTGTTGTACAGGTTTTCCTAATTGTCTTCTAAAACCATTACTCGTTTAGAAATAAAAAAATTACACTGACTTTTTAAATCAGGAGCTGAGAAACTTTTTCAGTAAATATTTTAGACTTTCCAGGCCTTTCTCTGTGGCAACCATTCAACTCTGCTGATGCAGCACAAAAGCAATTGTAGATATTAAGTGAGCAAATGGAATGACTGTGTTGAATAAAACTTAATTTACAAAACAGGAAGCAGGCCAGATTTGGCCTGAGGCCTGTAGTTGGCTAAACTCTGTTATATATTGTTTTTCTTTATCTGTATTAATGGAATTATTATACAAATTAAAGTTAAAACAAATGTGTCAGTATATGAAATCTACAGTAATAAAAGATTTACATTTGCTGAAAGGTTTATGGTTACTGCAAAGTTACGCTTACTGTGAAACAAATAAAGTAGAATAAAACAAATTAAAACTCAAACAGAATTGATAAAACCGTACATTAATAGAAGTTTTACATTTACTTAAACATTAACTAAAATGTGAATTTCAATATGAACAAATAATCCATAATCTTAATAAAAGCCAATCACTTCCTTCCTTTTGCCCAACTAAAGTGGGAGCATCTAGTAGCTGAGGTGACATAATTACTCTTTCACTACTTTTCTCAATTTTTTAATGAGCTTGAAACTTTCTAATTTTTTAAGCCTACTCCTTTTCTGAAATTTATTATGTTTATAACCAGCACTACATTCCTGGGTACTTTTTCTCCATTAGAGCTTTATTTTTTAGTTTGGTTTCTTTGGTCATGATTAGAAGCTCCTTAGAACATTTAAAGGAATTAAAACTAAGAAATGCTTACTTAGTATTTCATAAACTGTTGCCAACTTGAGATATTAACAAATAAGAAAACAAGACAGAGAGCAAAAGTAAAAAGAAATAAAGTGCTTAATCTATGAACCATATTATCAGGCTAAAAAAATCTCAAATTGAAAATTTAAGAGATACTTTTGATAGTATGAATTTCAAAATAACTCTGATATTGAACTCTAAATCACTATTTTCTTTCATAGCTCAGTTCAATTCCCAAAACTTTGGATTAATTTTGAATAAGTCCAAAGTTAATGACATAATGACATCGTAGCAAGTGGTTCAGTAGCCTGCACATAGGTAAGTATTCAATGTTGAGTGAAATACTGTGAAATCACTCTGTCTATGGAAATTTACTCTCTCTAAAGGAATAACATATCTTTTGCAAACTAGTAACTAAAAATTAATTCTTCCTATTCAATTCTTCAGCTTGGAAAAGATGGCTAATAACACAGAAATGATAAAATTTTTCCTTTCAACCATCTCAATTAGTTTTTCCTTTTTCACTACCTGCAGGTGGCATCAAAACAAAACAAAAAAAAAGCCCTCTTAGTAAATAATAATAACCAAGATTAATAAAGGAATCTACCTTTCAAATAATTTTATGTGGGACACTTGGGTGGCTCAGCGGTTTAGTGCCTACCTTCAGTCCAGGGCTTGATCCTGGAGTCCTGGGATCGAGTCCCACCCATATTGGGCTCCCTACATGGAGCCTACATCTCCCTCTGCCTGTGTCTTTGTGTCTCTCATGAGTAAATAAAATATTTTTTAAAAAATTTTTTATGTAATTTCTGTAAAGGTCCTTACATTATAGGGTAATTGCTTTTCTAAAAAGTGTATAATGTATTTGAAAAAGAAACCAGTAGATAAATCATTTAAGTAAATTATAATTTTGAAAGAAAAATCTCTTACGATCTTTGATCTCTGAACATTTCAACATCAAATATAAAAACCTGATATCCTATATACATCATCCGTTCATGTACTAAAGATGCCCTTCTTTAGCAAAATTTAAATTTTTATTGTACTAAAAATTACTACATACTCTTATTTTGTATAATTATTATTTCAACACAGTAAGCATCAATACACAATAAACACTGTTAGCGGCACCTGGGTGGCTCAGTCAAGTAAGTATCTGCTTCTGGCTCCAGAAACCTGGGACTGAGCCCTGTGTCAGGCTCCCTGCTCAGTGCCTGCTTCTCCCTCTCCCTCTGCCGCTCCTCCTGCTTGTGCTCTCTCACTCTCCTCATTCTCTCAAATAAATAAAATCAAAAAAATAAAAAATAAATAAAACACTGTTAAGTATAACTTAAGTACAGCTTAAGAGAATATAAAAGAAATGATAAATTTGGAATTTTTTGTTTGTTTTACCTACGTTTAAGCTATTGCTCTTGCAAATACAGCTAACCACATACCAAATTTAAAAGCATCACTGAAAAACATAATTATGTATGTAGAATATAATGTAGAATATAGTTTTCTTTTCTGAAACTAGTATTAATTTGTGATAGAGGTACTTACTCTAAAAGAGGTGGAAGTATTTCACAATTCAAAACAAAATCTCTACATTCTGCATTGTCACCAGCAATATTACCAAGTGCCCAAACAGCCTTAGGAAAATGAGAAAAAAATATTCTGTTACAATATCTTAAATGAGATACTCTCTCTACAGAATGAACAAAGTAATAGTTTCCAAGTTGTTAAAAAAAAAATGAAAACATGTTAATAGGACAGTAAAGAAAGTTTAAAAGTACCATTTATTAACAATATTTTTAATCAACCGAAGAAGAACAGGGCATTAACATTTTTTAATTACACTAGTGAAATTATCATTATTCTGTTCAACTAAGAGAAAGTCTGTCTATGCTGAATCTACATGGAGACAAAATATATCAATTTAGTGAAATTTGCAATTACCTATACCTATGCCAAGGAATCCACTCACTGGGTAAGGACAAATTTGTAAAAGGGAAGGAGAGACAAAATATAGAAAAGTAAAGTAAAGATACTACAAGAATTGGCTTGGATTGATCTTTGAAAATAAGTTTAGAATTAGTCCAGGTTCATTCTAATTTTTAAATAATTAGAAGTAGAAGATCAAATTATTCACTTATTAAATTTCAATTAAATGAATTATGCAAATGCAACTTATCATTTCATTACATTCTCACTTCAAATTTTTAAAGTCAGTTCAAAAGTAGACATAAGTTACTTTTTCAATTGGGAAAATTTTAACACCTAAAACATGGGTCAATATTTTTAACATTTACTCTAGACCTAAATTTATTTTCTATTTTTTAACAAAAATTTTTATAAGACAGGCACTTTAACCAACTAAGCCATAGAACCACCTTAAGAAAAAATTTTTGAAGTAAAGAGATTTTTCACCCTGAAGTCTAATATTCTGTTGTTGGGGAAATCAGTATGTGTAACTTCTTCGAAGGTCAACTTGAAATATTAAGAATTAAAAAAATGTTTCATTTGCCAGGGTTAAATCATTTTGCCTAATGAAATAATCAAGACACACATACAGACTGAAATATAATGATATTCATTATAATATTAATAATATTAATTAGTTGAAAATAATTTTAATATATAATAAAAGGTAACAAATTATGGTACATACCTGACTAGATAATGTGTAATGAGTAAAATTTTCTTGGAAGAATAGTTCACGTCATTAGAAAAGCCTCCCAATATCAACTAAACAGATGAATGGAATGGTGGACCAACAATCGATTTGCAATAAAAATAGTTCAAAAACAGAAACTTCAAAACATTTTATTTTCTTTCATTGGTACAAAGTATATGTGATTAAATTTTCCCTCTTTACGACTCTGAGAATTTACTTATAAATGTTTATTTAAAAATAGTTCCATTAAAAATAATGTGGTATTTTAAAAAGACACAACAACATAATTCTATGTACATGCAAAAAATACAGAGTCAGACTAGCTCAGGTTTAAAACTTGGTTCAGCAATTTACTGTGACTGGGTAAATTACTAATTCTGAGTTCCAGTATGCTGTTTTATACTCAGGAATAGTAATTTCTGATACCTGAGATCACACTTAGAGAGAACCCAGGATTATGCCTGAGACAGTTCATTCTGCCTTCTTTCTAAATTGACACTGAAGAAAAATTACTATATTTTAACAAATGCAAGGCACCTGCAACTCTCTAGAGGGCATTAAAATCTAGTAAATATAAAAACATACCTGCTCTTGCACATCTTCATGCTCTGAATTAAGAAGTTTAATAAATATTGGAACAGCCCCAGTTTCAATCACTACCTTGGTATGCAGAAAAGTTCCAGATGCTATATTAGTTAATGCCCATGCAGCTTCAAACTAAGGAAATAAATGAAAGCACCAAAGAAATGTCAGAAAGAAAGGAAGAAGAGAGGGAGTAAAGAGTTAGCTGGACAAGCCTGTAAGATTTATGATTATAGAAGATTAATCAGATTTCATAAATAAAACCCTTAGTTTTAAAAAAGGATTCAATTTGGAAAAACAAAAACTGAGAAGAACATAATGAAAGATTTCAAAATCATGAATATATGAACACATGTGAAATTATAATTCACAAAACTCCTAATGGTTACTATTCAGAGAGCCAGGTGTCCTAAAGCAAGCAGTTCAAAAATCAATAAGACACTACTTAATAGAGCAACAGTATTTTTATGGAACTTAGAATCCTAAAAGGTACTTTTCTTTCCTTAGGCATGGATCATCTAGTTCCAATCTCCCCATTTTAAGAAATTAAGAAACTTAGAATTCCAGAGACTTAGCTGACTTGTTCAAAGTCAGAGTTCACTATGAGCAGATCCACAAGCAGGGCTCATAGTACTCCTATGAGCAACAGAACCTCTGAGAAGTCACTCATATCAATCCTACTTAAATTCTGATATACTTAAATGAGATAGATTTGTAACAAAACAGAAAATTCAATCCATGGTTCCCAATACACAATTAACTAGTGAATTACTGAAAATGATCTACAAATCAACAAACTAAGGAGTGACTATAACTTTAAAAATATTTGGCATAGACAACTTTTCACATGAAAGGTACCTATCACTATGATTAATAGAATGAAAACTCATCCAAAAGTAGTACTAAGAGGTATAAAAGTAGTTACTATCATGTGTAAGACTAAATTTTTAAGGGAGGAATTTATATTGGAAAAATATAATCCTAGTCCTAATCCATAGTCCTAACCAATTCTAAACAAACAAAGAACAATTAAAAAGTTACCCCCTAATATTTTCCTAGGTATACCCAGGAGAAAGCATTAAAGACTGCTGAATTCACAAGTTGACAAAATAGATAATTAACAATAAAAGAACAATAAAAGGAGTGATATGACTAACCAGGGAATTATAGCAAACTGGAGAGCATGATTATGGTATTTCTAAAAAGAAGGGGAAAAAAATAACTTTATTAAAAAAAATAGGGTGGGCCCAGGTCCTATTCAGGTCCACTAGATCTTTACTAAGTGGCAGGAATGCCATCTCTTCTGATTTGCAAAAGAAGCCAAAAATCTAGATTTTCATATGAAATTCCCAACGTTTTAAAGGCTAATATCTAAATGTGAATACATTTTTAAAACACATGCAGGACAAACAAAACTTGTTTGTAGGCCACCATGGCTTGTAGCCCTCCACTGGAAAACCTTTTCAACAGACCAATAATCAGAACTTGCATATTTCATATGATCTTGGGTAACAGAACAAAGCTATAGCTATCCCAAGCCCATATTGCTGAATTTTGTTAAGTCTTAACTGCAATGATTAATACATGCCAAACTCCCCAATGTTCTTCTTGAATACTCTACGCTTTTTTGAGCTGTTCCCACAACCTGGTAATAACTTTCCTCTTTTTGGGTTGCCAATTCTCGTTCATCCTTGAGACTAGCCACACAACACTACCTTTGTGAAGTCTTCTTTAACTTCCCTTACACAGATGAGTAATTATGTTCTGTGCTCCTAAAACACTTTGTTTATAGTTCTGTTATAGCACTAAGTATACTACGGCATCAGAAATCTATTTACATGTTTGTCTTCCCCAAAAAAGAGTGACGAATTTCTGCAGAGAGGGACAATATTTTAATTTTGTAATACAAAGACTTACACACAATATACGGCTAAAACTAGCACTCAATTTTATTTATACATATTTACTCATTTCCTCTTTCATTCATTTAGAATTAAAATGCCAAATAATAAGCTATATAAATCATGCAACTCTTGGGTGGCTCAGTGGTTGAGCATCTGTCTTCGGCTCAGGGCATGATCACAGAGTCCCGGGATCAAGTCCCACATTGGGCTCTTTGTGTGGAGCCTACTTCTCCCTCTGCCTGTGTCTCTGCCTCTCTCTCTCTCTGTCTGTCATGAATAAATAAATAAAATCTTAAAAAAAAATAAGCTATGTATCGGGAGACTTGGGTTTTAGTATGGAGTTGGGGCTTAGACATAAAACAAATGGACTAGAAGTCATGACCTTTAGTCCTTACAGCGCTAACACCCAAAAACTTTGAAAATTAATGCACAGTATGACTATATATAATACCAAGTGGCTTTTTCCTCAGGCATCCTTATTGTAAACACTCTCAAAATTTTTCAGCATAAAAGTCATGATAGGTAACGTTCACATGTGCAACACATTCCTTTGCTTATTATCTAAAATGTGAAGAGCTTTTCTAAGTTACTCAGATAAGTGGAACAACATTTTAAGTTGCAATTTCAACAATTCTTACTCAAATAAATACCAGTAACAATCTTCTACTACTGACAATAGCAGAGATAAACTAGGTGCAGGTCTTGTGCAATTCCTGATAGATTAGATTCCACACTGTACTCCTACATAAGAATATATATAGCAATGAAATCAGGAAAAGCAATCTTTCTTTAAAAAAAAAACAGTAAAACACTTGCAAACTTCAGTAATTTACTATTAGCAGCCAATTACCTGGAAGATATCTTACAGCTGTCACTACAGTATAACTGAGAAGCAATGCTCATTTAGAGAAACCTAACCTTGGTCATGTTTTTAGTTGATTATATTCATTTCATTTTTTTCAAAAAAAAAAAAAAAAAGAACTAATCAAATAAAAATATTTTAAGAGGTAAAAGTGTTCATACTAAAAAGTTACAACCCTAAATAGCTAAGAGCCAAAAAAAAAAATTATTAACATTTTAATTTGAGGTTTTCTAAAATGAAAAAGTTATTAAAGGTTGACATGTACAAAATTTTTATTACCATTAGGAATCATTTTATATAGTTTTCCCAAATTTTTTAAATAAATTAACAGTCCCAAAAAGAAACCAGCAATCATAACATGACCAAGGCAAGACAGGTGGCAGGCACTACCTCTTCCTTTAATTACCAAGTATTTCCTGAATGCTTACAATATATTTAGCATTGTAGAGGTTCACTAGAAACTTTCATTGTATGTTATTTCTCAAAGGACATTAAGAAAGAAAACTTTAGAACTCACCTGTAAAGTACAATTTTCATTTCTTTCAAGAAATTTCACAAATCTCTGTACAACTCCCGGTTTCTGTATAACCTGATCAATTGGTGGGTTAGGTTCTAAAAATTAAACAAGAATTAAGTTATTACACAGACACAAAAAGACACCATCAATTGGTGGGTTAGGTTCTAAAAATTAAACAAGAATTAAGTTATTACACAGACCAATAACCTGGTCCCTGTGTCAATTTACAGGATGCACAAAATAACTCTTTCCTAGGTTTCACTGACCCAGTTTAAAACCCTTAGGTGGACTTAACGGAAGTAAACAAATATTCTAATAATTGCAGTGCTACTGGAAAGCAAATTCTTATTCATTAATTATAGTAAGAGAAATCTTAAAATATTTTCTACACAAAAATTTAAATTTTTTAAGTCGAAGACTATTTGTTAGAAGGTTACCTTCACAACATGGAGTATTACAGCCTAACACTCAAAACACCAACTGATAGATAATGTTCCTGCTAATTCTTTATAAGCATACCCCAGGCAATGTCTCCTCGCCCCTACCAACCATTTTCTAATGCTTCTCAGCCAAATGATACTCTATTTCATCAGATATCATTCATTATTCACAGAAATGCTACTGGATTATGTAGGATTCTTTATCAATTTTCATGAAATGCAGAAGGCTTTTGAGAATCATAAAATCTCTAGGAAATTTTAAAACAAAGATATGCAAAATTAAAATCAAGGTATTTCAGCTATTGGCGATCTAAGTACTAACAACTCTTTTTTTTTTTTTTTTTAAAGATTTTATTCATTCATTCATGAGAGACACACAGAGAAAAAGAGAGACAGAGAGGCAGGGACACAAGCAGAGAGAGAAGCAGGTTCCATGAAAGGAGCCTGATGTGGGACTTGATCCTGGGTCTCCAGGATCACACCCTGGGTTGAAGGCTGGTGCCAAACCGCTGAGCCACCCAGGGATCCAGTACTAACAACTCTTTCTCCCTCCCTTGGCTTCAACATAAAATATACTCTTGTGATTCTCCAGAATCTTGTCTGTTAATGTTCCCTATATATAAAACAAAAAGGATTAAAAAATACTTCCTTTAGGGTTCCCTGACTGGCTCTGTCATTACAGCAAGTGATTCTTGATCCTGAAGTTGTGAGTTCAAGACTCACACTGGCCATGGAGCTTATTTAAATAAACTTTATTTAAAAAAAATAGATCTATTTACAAGTACATTTTATTTTATTTTTTTTAAAGATTTTATTTATTCATTCATGAGAGACAGAGAGAGAGAGGCAGAGACACAGGCAGAGGGAGAAACAGGCTCTCTGCAGGAAGCCCGACATGGGACTTGATCCTGGGACTCCAGGATCACACCCTGGGCCGAAGGCAGGTGCTAAACCGCTGAGCCACCCAGGGATCCCCTACAAATACATTTTAAAGAATTAAGAACTAATGACCTACTGACAAGGAAAATGCCTTGAAATAAAAAATATCTAATAAGTAAAACTCTATTACAGAATCTTATAATATCAAATAAGCAAATTGAAAACAATTCTTGCCTTTAGAAAGTAGCTTTCTAAATTTCTGAGTTGCTGTTAGCTGTTGATCAGCATTGTTAGAAAAAATCATCTGAACCATATCTGTGGTGATAACTTCTTCCTAAAACAAAGAAAATATACTTTATCATTTAAATATTTTACATGAATAATCACTGCTATATTCAGTAGCTCTGAAACATTGATGAAGTATAATTTGAAAAACATTTTCATAATACCTACCTCTGGAATGGGTACAGTGGAACTGATATCTGGATCCTGGATAGGACTTTCTAGCATAGATTCATCATTTCTGGGCAAAGAGACATTTCTTCGTTTGAACAACTGTAATAAAAAGAAATCACTTTATACACTGGGCTTTCCATAAAACACTGAATTCCCATAGAATTATTTTTTATTTAAGTGAACAAAACTGATGATTTAGAATTCTAAATAGTATTTCTCAATCACTATACCATGATGACCTAAATTATCTTTGAAAAGTTAGAACTTTCCAAAGAGCTTGGTTAGCTCTTATCCTGCAGACTGCTTTGGGTCGTTCTTAACCTCAGGTCTTCTACCAGTGGCCGGTCCCATAAGTGGAGTACATATTTACATTTATAGCATTTAAAAAGCACATATGCTCACACTGATATATGAGATGTCTAAGAATTTTTCCAAGAAAATATTAATAAAAAAGCAAATTAGTTACACAGGAGAAATAATGCGATATATTAACAAACATATAGCAGATTACTAAGTGGAGTCCCATAAGTGGAGTACATATTTACATTTATAGCATTTAAAAAGCACATATGCTCACACTGATATATGAGATGTCTAAGAATTTTTCCAAGAAAATATTAATAAAAAAGCAAATTAGTTACATAGGAGAAATAATGTGATATATTAACAAACATATAGCAGATTACTAAGGAATAGAGAACACCTCTCAACGAAATATGGCCCTATCCTTATTATTTCAACAATGAATAAAAATAAAGAAAAAAAAGAGGAATGAAGCATAGTGAGATCACTGAGGGGGATATATGGATACATTTCCTATATCAAAATATACAAAAAAAATCTGGTATATTCTTTTTGATAGCTGAAGAAATACTGCTCTTCTTTAACCAGTATACAGTTCTTTCTAATCATGTACTCAACAGATTTTTTTTCGAGTCTTTACTATATTATAGCAGGGACTGGTAGTAAGGACTGTGTTAGATACTATAGATAGAAGGAGATGATAAATCATGTATCTAAAAGAGGAGGACTTTCCCTACTTTTTATTATTTGCTAGTCCTTCCTATAGATTAATTTTAATTCATGCACGTGAGGACTAAACCCTCTTAATTACTTACATATACTTCTAAATTTAAGTATATCTTGGAATGAAAAATGTTGAGATATACTCTTTTAAATGATTTTTCCGTTCCTTATGTCACATATACAAAGTTCAAAACACGGAAGGCTAGGAGAGCTAGCTGGCTAATGAGACTATAGAAGGAACAGTATGAGTGGCATAGGAAGAAGACTGTAATTAACTTAGGAGCAAGAACTGTGAAAATCACAAAGCAACAAATGAATGTAATGTTTTTGTCAAATTTTATAATGACAAATGGAAGTGATCTAAATAGGCTCGAGTAAAAAACTCCTTAACACTGGGATAAAACATGATGAACATAAAATGTTTATCAATAAAACAGAAAAGCTATTCCTCTCAGTGATTAAAAATAGCATAGGATTCTGATTCATGAATTATTCCTGTAGTCTAATAAAGAATAGATTTATTCAATCTCCTAAAAATATTTTTTCATTTTAAATTATCTAAAAATAAGCAATAATAACGTAACTTCTAAAATCTATATAATGAAGTTTCTGTGTTACACAGAATTAAATATTTTAAGACACCTACCTGCTCTTCCCTTTTTTGTTTTCGAAGTTGTATTCCTTCTTCTTCTCTTCGTCTACGCATCTCTTGGGGATTTAGGGCTTTATTCTTATAACTTTTCATCCTATAGTTATCTTTCCCTGGACTAGCCATGGCATCTTAAGGGTAGGAGAGAAGAAAAAACATACTGACAATTCTCAAAACAACATGAGATGTCTACTCTAGGAAAACTAAGTTCATGCTTACGGCTTAAATAGACAGACAAAATTAATTCTTAAAATTATGTATAAAGAATATGTTCCCTCATTCCCATATCAAAATGGAAACAAAAAGATCAAAATATTTTTGGACTAAACTATCAAACAAATAATGGATTTTGGTCTTAATACAGATAAAGTCATTGACCCTAACTTCACTGATTTTAAGATGCACTCCCCAGTGCCTGGTGTTTTGATCTTCCTGAAGTGGGACACATCTTAACATCATTGTCAGCTAGGATATAATCAATCATGAAATAGTTGGGTAGAAAGCTTCTATACTACAGCTCCTGGCAAGATCTTATTTTCAATGGAATATGGTATTAGGCTTCAATAAGCACACCTCAAACATTTTGGGGGGTCTGGCTGCTTTCGTTTACTTCAGATGCTGTCTTCAGAACTAAGGCTCCATGGGTCATGAATTCAGTCATGACTGCAATACTAATTTGCAGTACTACTGTATAATTACTTCTTTTTAAATGCTGAAATTCTTGTATACTTTATTTTTAAGTAGTTTTAATATAAATGTATTTTAAAACATTAACATTTACATAAACTTCCTTACAAGTATGTTTACAATATTTTATATAACATTATCCATTTAAAATAATGTGATAGGCACGCCTGAGTGGCTCAGTCAGTTAAGCATCTGCCTTCGACTCAGGTCATGACCCAGGGTCCTGGGATCAACCCCTACATCAGCCTCTCTGCTTCGAGGGGAACTCTCCCTCCCTCTGCTTGTGCTCTCTCTTCTATCAAATACAATCTTTACAAAAATAAAAAAATAAAATAATGTGATAATTTTACTTTTGGAAACCAGAGAGAATGTTCATGATCAATTAATGCTTATAAAATAAACAGAAGAAAAGGCTGGCATTTATCTGCCATTTCTGATGTTGAAGACAGACTATACAATAAAACATATGCATTAAATCCTGTAAGAGCATGGAAGATATAGCAACTAACTAAGGAGCTAAAGCAGCTCTGAAATTTATCTTAAAAGAGCAAAAATTTGCCAGGGAAGAGGATGAAGAGAGAAAAGGGAAGGAATAAGCATTTCAAGCAGAGGGAATATATGCAAAGGCAGCATTCTTACAGAAGACTGGCATAAACATAAAACGGTAAGAAATTAAGTATGCCTGAACAAAAAAGATTTGTAGGAGAAAAGGCAGGAGATAAAGCTAGAAAGGTAACTAACAACACATATGGTTCCTGAAATCAAGTTGAGAAATTTGGACTTGATCCTGAGTAAAGAAATTTAAAAAATTAAAGAGATTGTTTCAAACTTTGATGATAAAGAACTGAACTAAACCAGTAGCTAAACTGGAAATGTAGAAGACTGGCTGATTACAGAAACATTGCAGAAACTGATTCGATAAGAATCAGAGACCAAATAAATGTAAGGAATATGTGGTGAAGAAGAAAAAGTACCTTAGAATGACTCCATGGTTTTTAGCTTGAGCTATTTCAGTACAGCAACAAAATAAGCCAAGACAGGGAATAAAGATGGAGTATCAGAGCAATGGTTTTGTTTGATTGCTTACTTGTTTTTGAGCTTGTTTTGAGATGAAAGCAAAAAATTGTTTTATTTTTTAAATTTATATACAGTAAAAATATCACTCTTTTGGTATAAAGTTCTATGAGTTTGACAAATGCACAGGCAATCAAGATACAGAATAGCTCCATGTTCCCTAAAAAACCTGGTTGCTGCTCTTATTAACCCTTCTCCCACCCTTAATACCTGGTAACCACTGATTGGGTTCTCCATCTTCAGTGTTCTGACTTTTCCTGAATTTCACATAAGTGGATTAATAACAGTATGTCTTACTTTGGCGTAAATTAGCCAAATTGGAAATGCAAAATGTTCTTAAATTGGCTTATTTTATTTAGCACAGTGTATTTGTGTGATCCATACTGTTGGCATTTATTGACAATTTATTCCTCCTTATAGTTGAGTAGTACCTTATTGCATAGATATTCCAGTTTATCCACTCATTAGTTGAAGGACATTTAGGTTGTTTCTAGTTTAGTGCAGTTATGAAGAAATCTGTTATAAATATTTACATGCAGGTTTCTGTGTAAATATAGGTTTTCATTTCTCTTCAGGTAAATATTTAGAAGTAGGATTGATGGATAATATGGCAAGTGTATGCTTCATTTTTTATAAGAAATTGCAAAGTACTGTACCATTCTGCATTTCCATCAGCAATGTATAAGACTTCCTGTTGCTCTGTGTTCTGTCTACACTTGGTATTGTCAGAATTTTGTTGTTAATCGTAGCCATTCTACTAGATGTATAGTAATTTTCATTTTAAACATGTTATACTTATATACTTATTAATACTTAGGGCACATACAGGAGATTAAGACCTATAGATGGTTAAAAAATAGGGTCAAAACTGATGAAGAGTCCAAACTGATCACCCAAGATCATGCAGAGCTATAAAAGAGAGATGGCCAAGGGAGAAATCTTGAGAACGTTTACCTTCGATTGGGAAAAGGAAAGAGCAAAGGAAACCAAAAGAAATAGGTCAGAGGAATAAGATAATCAGAAGTAAGAGTCCCGAAAGAGAAGGGAATTCAAAAGACAAAGGAGTATTTCATTTGTAGTAGCACTAAAAATAAGCCACTCAATTTATTCATTCATTGATTCATTGAACGAATACAAGTTCCAACAATAAGTAAATACCACATGAGGCAAAAGATGTGATAATTAGGTCACTGGTAAAGACAGAAAAATTTCATTATTGGTGGAGCTAAAAGTAGAATGGAATAGGCTGAGCACTTCAGAATGATTTAAGAGGTACTCTGTCTTTGAACCTATCACATGTATATTCTAGCAATTAAAGTGCATTTATAATTGACGAAAATCCTTCTTTCAAAGGATTTAATGAATGGATAGCAACAATACTGTGGACCTACAAATACTTATCATTAGAAACAGCTCAATCTAACTTTATTAATAATAACAATGTTCAGCATTATTCTCTAAGCATTTCATATATAAAAATTGTTTTATTAATAAGAGTTTAGGCTCTGGGAAGAGAAAAACAGAGATAAGTTCACTGCAGAGCAAACTGGGCTTCAACATTACTTGTTGCATTATGCTCAATAAGTATAAAACATTTTAGCAAAATGAAATGTTCACAGCAATATGCATCTTAGTATTTATCACCTACAACATTAGGCTTTTCCAGGTCATTGGCCTCTAATTGTTTTTGATCACATATCCTCACGTATGCAAAATATATTAGTGCATTCATCCCCACATTTATTTATATACAAATATTTCTAGGCTAAAAATCCATCCCATTATAAAATTAACAAAAGTTTTTTTTTTAAAAAAAGGGAATAGTTTTAAAAGGTAAAGAAACAATTTCTAATATCTTCTCCCCACATTTGATTCAATCACCTTGTGCCTCCCCAACCTACACACTCAACACTAGTACTTCTAAGACCATTAATCTAGGTGACCACAATTAAAAGCATGAATATACATTTGGGGAATATAAAAAATAGTGAAAGGGAATAAAGGGGAAAGGAGAAAAAAGGAGTGGGAAATGTCAGAGAGGGAGACAGAACATGAGAGACTCCTAACTCTGGGAAACGAACTAGGGGTGGTGGAAGGGGAGGTGGGGGGGGTGTGACTGGGTGACCAGCACTAAGGGGGGTACTTGATGGGATAAGCACTGGATGTTATTCTATATGTTGGCAAATTGAACACCAATAAAAAATAAATTTATAAAAAAAATAAAACCTTGAGGGATCCCTGGGTGGCGCAGCGGTTTAGCACCTGCCTTTGGCCCAGGGCGCGATCCTGGAGACCCGGGATCGAATCCCACGTCGGGCTCCCGGTGCATGGAGCCTGCTTCTCCCTCTGCCTGTGTCTCTGCCTCTCTCTCTATCTCTCTGTGACTATCATAAATAAATACAAAAAAAATAATAATAATAATAAAAAAATAAAATAAAAAATAAAAAAAATAAAACCTTGAATATAAATACGTCAACCAAATAAAATCTACTCCCAACAACTCATGAATCATTGGTTTCCTTTTCGGATGTAGTACTAACTTCTTACTGAACACCTGCATCCTCACTGCAGTTGCTTTAAACGGGACAAGTCCAAGAAAAGTCATCTCTAAAGGTGCCTGGCCCAACAGGATTGTTCCCTTTTCTATCTTTGCTATCTCATACAAATTGATTTTATTTATTCATGAGAGACACAGAGAGGGAGAAGCATGCTCCCTGCAGGGAGCCCGATGCGGGGGGGGGGGGGGGGGGGGGGGGGGAAGAGAAGGGGGGCTGGATCCCAAGGACTCCGGGATCCCACCCTGAGCCCAAGGCGCTCAACCCACTGGGCCATACTTCGAAGTTGCACAAAGGATTTCCTTTTATTTTCAGTCATAAGCTTATTTTTTTTTCTTCACTTAGCTCTTTGAAAATACTGGCTTGAGGCTGGGAAAGTAACTGGAATTTGAACTTCTTCTATTTATCAACCGAATTTCTCATGCCCCTAAAAAAAGCCTCCATTCCTACGGGTTTGGGTGCCTAGCAGCAAAAAAAAAAAAAAAAAAATTTTAACATCGGCACAAGACGGGGAGCCTGCCTGCCAACTAGAGCCCCGACAACCGAACAGGCAGCGAGGACAAGACACAGCTGAACCTTGTTTACCAAGAAAAGTCGCTTCCCTACAGAATAAGAATCACCGAGCGTTGTAATTAAGAGACACTAGGTCAGAGGTCCGTTCTCTTAAAAAATAATAATAATAATAATAATGATGTTTTAAAAGCCTAAGTGTAAATGCCGATGTCCTAGTGTTTTGAAGCATCACTATCCCGTTTCATAGCTTTCGGATCCTTCATCTCCTAGGCACCGCCGAGGAAAACACCTATTAAATTTCCATCTTGGGAGGGGAGGCAGATGACAGGCTATAGAGAGAAGCATGTAACCCACCCACCCTAGCCGGCGTGGACAGGAGCCCCCCCCCCGCCGCCCCGGGGCACCTGCACCTGCACCTGCACCTGGCGGGCCGCGACCGTGCGGCAAGTAGGCCCCCGGGGCCACCACCCGGGCCGGATTCCGGGCCCCGGGAAACTCGTAACGCGCTGCCTGAGCCGCGTCCCGGGAGCGAGCGACGTCCGACCAGCCCTCGTACCGAGAATCGGGGCCCAGGCCCGGGGCGGCGGCGGCGGCGGCACCGGCTCGGCCCGCAGGGCTCCTCCCGCCTGCGAGGCTCTGCGTTCCGGCACCTTCGCGGCAGCGAGGACCAGGTCCGGCGGCCACGCCCCCGCGGTCTCCCCGCGCTACACCGGGGGGCGGGGGGGAACCCCAATACCCGGCAGCACGGCCCGGTCCTCGAGCCTCCGCCAGCAAAGGGGCAAATAACAGTGGCCCCTGGACCCTGTGACTCCCAAAGGGACCTGGCCCGGGGTTCTCACCCAACCTGGCCTGCCCCCACCCCGACTTACCCATTAACGTGGCACTCTAGCCGGCGTCTTAACTGCCCAGTTCCCGGCGGCGGCGTCCGGTACAGGTAACCGCGGGGCCGCCACTCCGCCCCGGCGTCGAGCGCAGCGACCAAGCCGGCAGCTCAAGATGGCGGCTCCCGGCGCCCCTTCCCCGAGACCCCGAGGCTCGGCTCCCAGAAGCCCTTGCACGCAGGCGAGCGGCCTAGCTCCACCCATCAAGGGGCGTGGCCTGCGTCTGCCCCGCCCCGCCCCTCCTCCCGGGTGTCTGCCGGGAGCGCGCGCGGTGGCAGCCGCGTGTCCTCCCGACCTCGTCCTCCGCGCAAGCTCCCCTCCGTTCACACTCATGCGTGGGTTGCGTTTGCTGATTCAGTCATTCATCCTTCAAGGTGGTGTGGATGGGGAGCCTAAGCGGCGCCGGGCGCTGTCACCGGATAGTAGAGCCGCGCTGGGGGTGCACGACGGAAAATGCAACCTCGTGGGGCTCCACCGAGGAGGCTCCGCGGCTTCAGCTGCATTAACCGCTTCCAGTGCGTCCTGCTCGTTCACGGGTTTCAATTTTGCCGTTTAAACTTCGGATTCTGGGATCCCTGGGTGGCGCAGCGGTTTGGCGCCTGCCTTTGGCCCGGGGCGCGATCCTGGAGACCCGGGATCGAATCCCACGTCGAGCTCCCGGTGCATGGAGCCTGCTTCTCCCTCTGCCTATGTCTCTGCCTGTCTCTCTCTATCAGTGTGTGACTATCATAAATAAATAAACAAACAAACAAACAAACTTCGGATTCTATGACATCTGTGAATTCTGGCAAAAAGATAGTCCCTGATGGATGAATAGTTGCAAATAAGGAATTCTAAATTAGTGTAACACAGAAACTTTGTAATCCAGCCTGGAGTTCAACAGCATTGAAAGAGACCTTTCCAGATGCGATGCTGGGCAAGGAATATAGAAGATAAATAACAAATCATTCCTGCCCCTACGAAGATCCTGTTTTCTATCTTGTTCTGTTTGCTGAGAAACTTCTTGGCTTATCTTCCAGCTCTGGATTGAAATAGATATAGATAGATAGATAGATAGATAGATAGATAGATAGATAGATAGATGTAGATTGAGATAGATAGATTGATAGGTAGATGGTTAGATTCTGCTATTGTATTATTAAATTCTGCTATTGTATTTTTTTTTTTTTTTGCTATTGTATTTTTAATCCCAAGAGCTATTTCCTATTTTTGAATCAGGAATTAAATATCTTTTTTTTTTTTTGTCTCTCTGAAGATATTAATTGTGGTTTCCTTAAAGTACTTTTTTCTTTTTCATTCATTGTCTCTGATTCTTCACAGTTTTTCCTTTTCTTTTCTTTTTAAATATTTTATTTATTTATTCATGAGAGACAGAGAGAGAGAGAGAGAGAGGCAGAGACACAGGCAGAGGGAGAAGCAGGCTCCATGCAGGGAACCCGACGTGGGACTCGATACCGAGGCTTCAGGATCAGGCCCTGGGCCAAAGGCGGCGCTAAACCGCTGAGCCACCTGGGCTGCCCAGTTCTTCTCCTTTATGATCGGATTGGGTTTCATCTTTCCTGCCACCACCATACGCTAATGCTTGGTGATCCTTGAGCATCTATTCATATTTAAGAGTGAGACACTAAAGAAAACTACTGTAAACTTGGTTATCAGGTGATGGTTTACTTGCCCATTATTGGCCTCCCTGCAGAGTAATAACATGGGACTTTGGCTGTTTCATTGGAGGACTATCTAAAAGCCTTTATCTGTAGATCTTTTCTCTCAGACCAATGATTTCCCTGGAGAAGAATCTTTTAATTTCCTGTCTGGAGGGCACATATAAGACATCAAAATGTGATGGGGGTTAAAATGGCCTCATAATTCAGTATTTAGCTTTCACTATTACCCACTTATAGTCTAACACCTTGACACCCCTCTTAGCTGTGCATTTCTGACTTTATAGTCTTTCTGATTCAGTTTCTTCATGAAATCAAACCTGTAGCCTTCTTAGAAGGAAAGGTAACTTGGCACCCTGGTTATGGAGGAAATCCGGAAGTGGGGTGCTAACTGCTCCTTATTCAGACTTTTCAGCAGACTATTCCTCTCTTCAGGCCCAGTTTTAGTACGTTTTTCAGGAGTATCTAGTCTTTAATTTCTGAACATTTCCAGAATTCTTTTGTATAAACTGATTAGTTTTTGTTGACTTCTTAGCCAAATTAGTTACTACTCATCTGTCCTTTTACTAGCTTTTAAATGTTGCTAAAATCTCATTAGCATTTACTTTTATTATTTTTATTCTTCTAAGTCATTTTAGTAGATTTTGAGAGACAGGTAATATAAATGTACATGGTTAGCCTGCCATATTGAAGCACAAAACCCCAAATACACTGTGCATTATCAGATTATGCCACTCTCCTATTTAAATATTCTAATAGTTTTCTACAAAAGCCTACATTATTTGGCCCCTGCCCACAACTCTGACTTCCCATAGTAACCACTCTTCCTTCTAATTTTTTTTTAAGATTTTATTTATTCATTCATGAGAGAGAGAGAGAGAGAGAGGCAGAGACACAGGCAGGGGGAGAAGCAGGCTCCATGCAGGGAGCCCGAGGTGGGACTTGATCCCGGGACTCCAGAATCACGCCCTAGGCTGAAGGCAGGCTCTAAACCGCTGAGCCACCCAAGGATCCCCACCACTTTTCCTTCTAGAACATTACACTTAGGTTACAAATGTTCTTTTTCCTTCAGTCTTACAGCCTTTGCTCTTATTTTCTTTGCCATGAATGTTCTACCTTCAGTTGGTGCAAAATTTAGCAGCACACTCAGCTCCTCAGACAGACCTTTTCTAACTATGTTAGTACTACCTATAAATAACCCAGTTTTATTTTCCCCATAGCACTTATCACGATCAGTTCGTTTAACTTGTTTTTTTCTGCCTCAAGAGCGTGTAAGCTTCAAATAGCCTGCATTTTGAGTATTTTGGTTACTGCTGCAGCCCTAGTTCCAAGCAAAATGCATTTCGAATATACACTCATTATATATTTATCGAATGAAATGACAACTGAGGCCTAAAAATAAGATGCATGTGATCTTGTAACCTGGAGGCAAGAACTTGTCTTAGTCATCTTCCAACTACAGCAGTTTGGACTTTGGCACATGGTAGCATCACAAGCCCTTTATTGATATACCGTGGTAGTCAGGCCCTAAGGCATTGTGGACTCGTGTAATGAGAATACCTCAAAACCTATTAAAAAGAGACAACTGCTAGTAATATTTGGGAGTATATGCCTTCAGCCTTCTTTATTCACAAAAACACACATACACTCAAAGGCAGTTTTACATAAATAGAATTGCATTAAAGATATTTTTTTTATTTATGATAGTCACAGAGAGAGAGAGAGAGAGAGGCAGAGACACAGGCAGAGGGAGAAGCAGGCTCCATGCACCGGGAGCCCGACGTGGGATTCGATCCCAGGTCTCCAGGATCATCGCGCCCTGGGCCAAAGGCAGGCGCCAAACTGCTGCGCCACCCAGGGATCCCCGCATTAAAGATATTTTTGATTTAAATGTTTATTCAGAAACTTGACATAGATATATTCGCCTATCAACAAATCTAGAGGTACAAAATCATCTTAAGAACTCTAAATTCCTTTATAGGAAAATATCATAATATATCCAGTCTTCCGTTGTGGATATTCAGGTTATTTTCGGCTTTTAACTACTGCATGGTACAAAAAATTTAAGGAATAGTGCCATGAACTTGTGCGTGTGTATATATATATATCCTTGCATTTGTGTGAGTCGTGTAAAGTATGAGGGTGAAAGTGCTGAGAGGATTGGATACTACCAAGTTTAATATGCGGGAAGGAGAGCATATTTGTCATTTTGGCTAATGCGTTGGTAGGATAGTGGAGAGAAGAAGGATGACTACATTTCCAGTGCCTGAGAGAAGGCGATTCCCTTGCAGTCTACAGGAGGGGGAGTCAAAGCCACCTGAGATACACGAGAGCCTAGGGGGGCTTCTAAACACCATCCTCCCGTGGTCCTTGCAATCGTTCTAAACAAACAAACAAACACACAAAAGAAAACAAACAAACAAACAAACAAACAAACAAACCGTCGTAGGATTTCATTCTGGAAATTCTCAGAGCCTCCTGCGCCTCTCATAGTACATTAGGAGTCAGCATCCTGAACGGAGGATGCAAAAGACTACGACTCCCAGAAGACACCACGACCCCGAGAAGCGTGGAGCAGTGCAGGCTGGGAGGCTTTTCCTTCCGGGAGGCGGGGACAGAGGAAAAGGCTCTTTGAATGTGGTGATGGAATTTCGAGTGTTTTGGAGGCGCTGATTCTTTTCTTGGTTAACTGAGAATCTCTGGGTGTAGGGAGGGCCTGCGTCAGTTCTTCCTTGGACGGGCCCTTCTGTGCGGGAGAGCCGGACGGCGCCGGCGGCGAACCCGAAGAGGAAGCTAAGCCTGGGGCAGTGCCGCGGCGGCCGGACCTTCGGGCGGGTAGGAACCTGCGGTCCCGTCCCCCATCCCCCATCCCCCATCCCCCATCCCCCATCCCCCATCCCCTATCCCCCATCCCCCATCCCCCATCCCCCGCTCCCCCATCCGCCGCGGCCGGACCTTCGGGCGGGTAGGAACCTGCGGTCCCGTCCCCCATCCCCCATCCCCCATCCCCCCGCTCCGAGCCCGCCGCTGTCTGGCCCCGGGAAGAAATGAAACTGGGCGTGACGTTCTTACCCCTGGTGGGTTGGGAGAATTTCCTTCTAGAGTCAGAAACTTGTTTTCACGTTTTTTTAAAAAAATTTTATTTATTCATGTGAGACACAGAGAGAAGCAGAGACACAGGCAGAGGGAGAAGCAGGCTCCATGCAGGGAGCCCGACGCGGGACTCGAACCCTGGTCTCCAGCATCAGGCCCTGGGCCGAAGGCGGGGGCTAAACCTCTGAGCCACCGGGGCCACCCTTCCTGTTTGTTTTCAAGCAGCCCTTGGCTGAACGATGTAGGAAGTTTGTGGCTGTGGTTGCTTTCTAAGGATTCTTAACAAAAATCGCCTTTTGTCGGTACCCAGTGCTTTCTTAGTCCATAAAACCCTAAAGTGCTGATTTTTGGTACAATTCATTTTATAGACCGAACCTCAAAGACGTGGATGCGATTGTCTTACGTAACATTTTGAAACCTGAGTTTGTAATCCAGTTGGTTCTAGAATCGGTGCCCTTTTCTACCATGGTTACTCTGTTTTGGTTTGTTTGTTTGTTTGTTTGTTTTTTCTTTCTCTCCGTCAAGAAAACAGCGTTTGGAGCCCAACCAAAGCCCAGCGTTTGGGTTAGCATTTTGGCTGACCATTTTCTGGCTTTGGTGACCTGACAAATCCTCCGTATAGGATGACGATAATGTTACTTAAATTACTTTGATAAATCTGAAGCTCTTTTTTTATTTTTTAAGAGTTTATTTATTTTTTGTGAGAGACACAGAAAGAGAGAGAGGCAGAGACACAGGCAGAGGGAGAAGCAGGCTCCCTGCAGGGAGCCCGATGTGGGACTCCTGGGACTCCAGGATCATGACCTGAGCCAAAGGCAGATGCTCAACAACTGAGCCACCCAGGTGACCAATCTGAAGCTCTTTAACTCCTGTACCAAGATGTGTTTATTTACACTCCCCATTGTTAACAACTTTAAGTTTCGGTATTTAGATCAGTTAATAAGATTTCTTATTACAGTTTTCTCATAACTGACTTGTCTTACTTGGGAAATTTTATGAACATTATTTTTTTTTTCTCTACCTCAGACGAGAGACACTTTTCTAAACATTTTAAAAGCTATTTATTTTTAAGTTGAACTATTATCGCCTTTATTTTGTTGAAACCATAAACTTAAAATTCAGTAGAGAAAGTTTGGTTGAGATTTATAAAATGAGGTGTGTACATTTGAGGAATAGTTAAGTACATCAGACTATCACCTAAATAATCCAGTTTTAAATATTTGTTAAAACTTTGTTTCAGGGGATCCCTGGGTGGCACAGCGGTTTAGCTCCTGCCTTTGGCCCAGGGCGCGATCTTGGAGACCCGGGATCGAATCCCACGTCGGGCTCCCGGTGCATGGAGCCTGCTTCTCCCTCTGCCTGTGTCTCTGCCTCTCTCTCTCTCTCTCTCTCTCTCTGTGTGTGACTATCATAAATAAATAAAAATTAAAAAAAAAAAAACTTTGTTTCAGGGGCAGCCCTGGTGGCGCAGCGGTTTAGTGCCGCCTGCAGCCCAGGGCTTGATCCTGGAGACCCTGGATCGAGTCCCATGTCAGGCTCCCTGCATGGAGCCTGCTTCCCCCTCTGCCTGTGTCTCTGCCTCTCTCTGTGTCTCTATGAATAAATAAATTAAATCTTTAAAACAAAACAAAACAAAACTTTGTTTCAGATTATTTTATAGAATGCATTTCTCTTCAGCCTTTCAAACTTAAAATAATGTTATGTTCTTTTCTAGCTACTGATGTACTATGCTTTCTTGTGATATTTGTGGTGAAACAGTAACCTCAGAACCAGACATGAAGGCTCACCTTCTAATCGTGCACATGGAAAATGAAGTTATATGTCCATTTTGCAAGTTGTCAGGTGTGAATTATGATGAAATGTGTTTTCATATTGAAACTGCTCACTTTGAGCAAAATGAACTAGAAAGAAGCTTTGCAAGGATCAATACGATACAAATTAGAACTTCAGATAACAGGAAGGACAACACCTTGCAGTGTAGAATGGAAGTTAATTCTAGTGTCCATTCAGCTTGTGCATCTAATCATCCAAAAACTTCACCTCAAACCCTGCCTAGTGATGACACTTTAAAACATAAAGCCTATTCGGAGAACTTAACTGAATCTAGAAAATTCCTTAAAAGTAGGGAGAAAGAGTGTGACCTATCTAAAATAAAAGGATCAATTTATGAAACAGTGTATAGTCCTCCCGAATGTCCATTCTGTGGAAGAATAGAAGATTGCAGTCAAGATATGGAAAATCATGTGAAAACGAAGCATGCCAATCTTTTAGACACTCCATCAGAAGGTAAGATGTTCATTTTATGTAATAAAACCGTAGTCTCAGTTTAATATATGGTGTCCTAAAAATTGGTTTGTAAATCAGATTACTGCAAATGTGGTTTTTTTTTTTTTTTTAAGATTTTATTTATTTATTAGAGACAGAGAGAGAGAGAGAGAGAGAGGCAGAAGCAGACTGCACGCAGGGAGCCCAATGAGGGACTCGATCCCGGGTCTCCAGGATCACGCCCTGGGCTGAAGGCGGCGCTAAACTGCTAAGCCACCAGGGCTACCCTGCAAATGTGTTTTTTAAATACAGTTTATAACATTGTTCATTTGCTATTATTGCAATCTAAGAATATAATTATGGAAAAGAATTTTGATTCAGTTAATGTTTCAACTACATTGAGAATAGTTTTAGAACCTTTCTGAGGAGGAATACACTCAGAGTCCATTTTTCAGAGGGCATGCTTTAACTTACCCCCAGCCCAATGGCATCTGAACTGTATTGGACTCTGGTTTTCTGTGGTTCTGAGATTGACTCTCTTATGATCAGAAAACACACTCTATGATGTTAGTTATTTTGCAAATATTTCTTCCAATCTGGATCCTGTCTTTTCATTCTCTTAACAGTATTTTTCATAGAGCAGAAGTTTTGACTTTTAATGGAGTGCAACTTACTTGATCTTTCATGGATTGTGCTTTTGATGTCATATCTAAAAATTCATCAAATCCAAGGTCATCTTTCCTATGTTATCTTCTAGAAGTTTTGTAGCTTTGAATTTTACATTTAAGCCTGTGGTTCATTAGAGTTAATTTTTTTTTTAAGTGTAAGGAGTATCTAGATTCATTTTTTTTTTAACTAATGAATGTCATTCTTTTAGAGCAGTTTCAGGTTCACAGTAAAATTAAGTAGAAAGTACAGAGAATACCCACGTGCCCACTGTCCTCATATATTCACAACCTCCTCCACTATCAATAACTGTCCAAGTGATAATCTTTTTTTTTTTTTTTTTTATAATCAGTGAACCTACTCTGACCCATCATTGTCACCCAAAGTCATAGTTTCCATTAAGGTTCACTCTTGGTGTTGTATGTTCTATAGGATTTAACAAATGTGTAATAACAATTACCCACCATTTTAGTTATCATGCAGAATAGTTTCACTTCTCTAAAAATCCTCTGTGCGCCACCTACTCACCACTCCCCAACCCTAACTTCTGGGGCAATCACAGATCTTTCTACTATCTCTGTATTTTTGCTTTTTTCAATGTCATTGGGAATCATGCAGTATATAGCTTTTTCAGATTGGTTTCTTTCACTTAGTAATATGCATTTAAGTTTTCTCCATGTCTTTTCGTGGCTTGGTAGTTCTTTTTTAGGGCTGAATAATATTCCATTGTCTGGACGTACCACAGTGTATTTATCTATTCACCTACTGAAAAGCATCTTGGTTGTTTCTAGGTTTTGGCATTTAGGAATAAAGCTGCTTTAAACATCCATGTGTAGATTTTTATACAGACAAATTTTCGATTCATTTGAGTAGATAGCAAGGAATGTGATTAATGGATTGTATAATGTGGTGTGTTTAGTTCTAATAAGAAACTGCCAAGCTCTTTCAGCAGTGATTGAGATTTCCTCTTGCTCCATATCCTCACCAGCATTTGGTATTGTCAGTGTTCCAGATTGTGGCTATTCTAATATTTGTAATGTAGTATCTCATCTTAATTTATTTTTTGTCTTAATTTAAAGTGCTATCTCATAAACGTAGCATGAATCTCTTTTTGTATGGTTACTTAACCATCAGTATATCTTCTGTGGTAAAATATCTATGAAGGTCTTCAGCCACATTTTAATCTGGTTTTGGTTTTCTTATTGTTGATTTTTAAGAGGTTTTTTTGTATATTTTGGATAACAGATCTATAGTACATGTATTGCATTTTCAAGTCACTTTTGTGAAGGATTTAAATTCTGAGTCTAGATTCATTTTCTTTGTATTTTGATGTCCACATGTTCCAGCACCATTTGTTGAAAGATTTTCTTTCCTCCATAATTCTGCCTTTGCTTCGTCAAAGATTAATTGGGCTATAAGTCTATTTCTGGGCTCTCTGTTCTGTTTCATTGATCTCTTTGTTCTTTTTTTTCAGTACTGCAGCTTTATAGTGTCTTGGAAGTCAGGTAGAACCAGTCCTTTGCTTTATTCTTCAATAGTAAGTTGGTTATTCTACATAGTTTGCCTCATTATATACATTTTAGAATCACTTTGTTGATAGCCACCAAATAACTTGCTGGGATTTTTTTTATTGGGATTGCCTTGGATCTATAGATCAAATTGGGAAGAATAGATATTGTGGCAATATTGAGTCTTCCTATCATGAACAAGAAATATCTCTCAACTTAGTTGTTTACTGATTTCTCTCATCAGAATTTTGTATTTTTTTCTCATGTATATCTTGTTATATATTTTATTAGGTTTTTACCTGGGGTTTGTTTTTTGTTGTTGTTGTTGTTTTTGGGGTAGTGGTGGTGGTATTAATTTACCTGATTGTGTCTTTCAAGGAGTTGGTCCATTTTATCTAGTTTACAAATTTGTGACCTAATTTAACTAACCTAGTATAACCTAATATAACTTTAACCTAATATAACTTTATTATATTTGGAATGTACATAGGACATGTAATAAGGTTCTCCTTTTTACTTCTGGTGTTAACAATCGGTGTTCTCTTTTTTCTTCTTAGTTTGGCCAGGGTTTCGTTGGTTTTTCTCTTATTTTTTGTTATCAGTTTCATTTATTTCTGCTCATTTTTAAAAAAAACATTTGGTTTCGTTGGTTTTCTCTTGATTTTTTGTTTTCAGTTTCATTTATTTCTGCTCATTTAAAAAATTTCTTCTGCTTTCGGTTTTGTTGGTTTTCTCTTGGTTTTTTGTTTTTGGTTTCATTTATCTGCTCATTTTTAAAAAAAATTTCTTCTGCTTATCTTGGATTTAACTTGTTCTTTTTCTAGTTTCCTGAAGTGGAAACCTAGATGATTATCTTTCTTCTTTTCTGATACATTCATTCAGTGTTACAAATTTCCTTCTAAGCAGTGCTTTTGCTGCATTGCATAAATTTTAAGTTGTACTTTAATTTTCATTTAGTTTAAAATATTTTAAAATTTCTCTTGAGATTTGATACATTAATTAGATGTGTGTTTAATTTCCAAGTATTTGGGGATTTTTTGGCTCTTTTTGTTAATTTTTATTTATTTCCTTTGTAGTCTGAGAGCAGACATTGTTTGACTTTAATTCTTTAAATTTCTTAAGGTTTAATGGCCTAGATTATGTTTTATGGCCTAGAATGTGGTTTGTCTTGGTGAATATTTTATATTTTATATGAGCTGAAGCAGAATGTGTATTCTGCTGTTGTCGTATCAGTTATATCCAGTTGATTGATGGTACCGTTGAGTCAAACTATATCCTTATTTTCTACCTACTGGATTTGTCCACTTCTAAAAGAGAAGGTTAAAAATTCTCTAACTGAAAAAAAAATTCTCTAACAGTATAATAGCAGATTCATCTGTTTCTTCTTATAGTTCTATTAATTTTTGCCTCATGTGTTTTAATACTCTGTTACGGGGATCCCTAGGTGGCTTAGCGGTTTAGCACCGTCTTTAGCCCCGGGCCTGATCCTAGAGTCCTGGGATTGAGTCCCACATCGGGCTTCCTGCATGGAGCCTGCTTCTCCCTCTGCCTGTGTCTCTGCTTCTCTCTCTCTCTCTCTCTCTCTGTCTCTCATGATTATATAAATAAAATCTTTACAAAAAAACTCTGTTAGGCTCATATACACTGAGGATTATTGTGTCTTCTTGGAATATTGAACCCTTTGTCATTATGTAGTAACATTATCCTGGGTAACATTCCTCATTCAGAAATCTGCCCTCTCTGAAATTAATATAGCTACTCCTGGTTCTTTGGTTTTGGTTTTGGGTAGTGTTAGCATGATGTATCTTTCTCCATCCCTTTACTTTTAATCTGTATATGGTTTTTTTTTAAGATTTATTCATTTATTTGGCAGGGGGGAGGGGCTTAAGAAGAGAATCTTCAAGTATATCCCCCCCCGGAGTGTGGAGCTCACACAGGGCTCCATCTCAACAACCCAAGAGATCAAAACAAGAGTTGGACGCTTAACCAACTGAGGCACCTGGGCATCCCTCTATATGTGTATTTATATTTAAAATAGAATTTCTTATAGACAGCATATAGGTAGGTCTTGTACTTTGCTCCACTCAGATAATCTGTTTTTTAATGGGTGTGTTTAGACCAGAGATGTTTAAAGTGACTATTTCTATAGTTGGATATTTGTTATTGTTTTCTATTTGTTGCCCTTGTTCTTAGCTTCTTTTTTTGTCTTCTACTTTTTTTCTGTCTTTTATGGTTTAATTGAGCCTCTCATATGATTTCATTTTCTATTGGGAAAAACAGTCATGCGTGTAGTCTTTTGACCCTATTTGGCTACATAGGAATGAGCCTTCGCCTGGAACACTTCCTTATCAAGAGATAGAGTCCTCACAGCCTGTGTTTGGAAATATTTTTCCCTGTTTCAGGCAATAACGTATACTCCTTTGTTTTGTGTAACCACTTGTGTCATCTGGCACCCGAACCAGCCTTACTACTGGATTTATCTTCTACCAGAGGTGGGATGGCATCCTCTGCCAGAAGGGGATGACATCCTTCATTCTGTGGCACAAGAGAGGTGTGTACAGACCAATTGCCGTATATTGGCTGCTAGAAGAGACCTATTGGTCATAGCAGGCTAATGTCTAATACTGAAGGTTATCTTGTTCTTTCTCTTCTGTGTGTGTTTCTCTGTGTTTACTTTGAGTAAAGGGTTCTCTCCAGTACTTGACTGCATTATGTTTTCCTTGGTGATTCTGATATCAAGATGCATTTGAACTTCTACTCCTGATACTAGGCAGGAGATGTCACTTGCTCACTACTCTTCCTTTCTTAACATATCAATTATACTTGTTCTTACTTTTTTTAGTGCTTAGCCTAGAATTTGCAGTGTATGTTAACAACTAATCCAGGTCTACTTTTGAATAACACTGTATCACTGTAGGAGTACAGACCTAGTAATAAGATATTTATTCCTAATTCCTCCCCATCCCTTGTGTCATTGCTGTCATTCATTTCAAGTAAATGTAAGCACACACACCCCCACATAATTGAATACATTGTTTCTATTTTTATTTGAATAAACTTTTATATCAATGAGAAAAATAAAAGTTTTTATTTTACTATTTCCTGTTTCTTCACTGATACTCTTCCTTTATGGATATCCATGTTTCTGACCAATACCATTTTCCTTCTCTCTGAAGAATTTAACATTTCTTGCATGGCAAGTCTACTGGCAACAATTTCCCTCAATTTTGTCTGAGAAGTTCTTTCTTTTCCTTCACTTTTGAGGGATAATCTTGATGGGTATAAAATTTTAGGTTGATGGGGTTTTTTTCCTTCTGGAAAAGTGAAATATTTCACTCCTCTCTCTTATTACCTGAATCACTTCTGAGAAGTTGTATGTAATTCTTATCTTTGTTCCTGTATAGATAGGGTGTTTTTCCTTCTGGCTTCTTTCAAAGTTTTTTATCCTCGATTTTCTGAAGTCTGAATATGATGTGCCTAGATGTAGTTTTTTTTTTTTAATATTTACTGTGCTTGGTGTTTTCTGAGCTTCCAAGATCTATAGTTTGATGTCTGACATTAATTTGCGATATTCTCAGACATTATTGCTCTAAAACTTTTGTTCCTTTCACCCTTCTGGTATTCCCATTTTGTGTATGTTATAACTTTTGCAGTTTTCTCACAGCTTTTGGAGATTGTGGGTTTGGATTTTTATGTTTAGCAGGGGGCTTTGGGAGATCATTTTCTTTTTACATTTCATTTTGGGAAATACCATTAAGAACTTAGTTGAAGGCTGCAATGTTGACACCATGACAAAGCCACGTGTAGGGTCGAGTCTGGTTTTGTTTTGGTTTTGTTTTCAGTAGCCAGTGGGGTATGTTCCTTGAGTTGGCTGCTAGAGGGTGTGGTACAGTTTTGTGGGGCCCATGTCAACTGCCTACTAGTCATCAAGGTAAAAAAAAAATTCATTATCTCCTCCTTGGTATTCCATTCCATGGAAATCAACTCAGTATTGCAAGATACTTGCAACTCCACTGAATGCTTTCACAAACTGGGATCTTTTGTATGACTTACCTGTGACAATTTCCAATGTAGCTCCAAATTTTTTAGAGTTGTGAGCAAACCATTCTATCAGGGACATATTTTTAAGCAGTTCATGTTCCTGTCCTGTCAGTGAAATGAGATTTATCCTTCTCCTATTCTACAGTTAGATAGAGAATGTTCTCCTCTTCTGTGCCTTGGCAATGAAGAACATTTCTCATTGAATCCAGATTTTCATAAACTGTTAGAATCTCTACAGCTCCCATCCCAAAGCCTTTAGTGTATCGTCAGCTCCAAAACAGTACTTGTCTGTGTCCTGGCTAATTTTCACCAAAGTGTTGAATTAATTTCTCTTTTTGAATGAATTTTACCTTGAAAGAACAACAGTAGATAACTCAATGGCTTGGTTTCCATTTTCACCACCATAGGATATATCAACTCATTTTAAATCTTTTGATTGTAGCCTTTCACCAAACATATCAGATTGACTTAGTTCAATTTTAAGGTCAGCCAATCCACCTAAAATGAGACCAGTCACATTCACTTTGTAGAAATAAAAGCTACATAGCAGTCTCAGCTACTTTCTAAATATGGTTATTCCATTTCCAGACCAGGCCTTACATGTATGGCTTGCTCAGCTCAGTGTTCTGTGTCGCTCTTCTGTGCACAATATCAGTTAATTCTTGGTCATGCAGAGGGTGCAGCTTCTTTCCTGTGCAAGCTACACCTGTCTGCTTACAGTGCTGCTTGGTGAATACAGCACTTTGATCTCCTGCTCCCAACTAGGCAGTGTGATCCCAGTTCCAAGCTTTATGCTGAAAGCTTTATGCTGAATTTTGCACCTCACCACTCAGTTTTGAAGGGAGGGTGCTGACAATTTAGTCCCTAAAATTCATGCATAGACTGGCCCCTACTTACCATTTTAATTTTCCTTTATACTTTTCTTGCTTTGACTACAGATCCAACTGTTTATTATTAATTTTTTTCTTTTACTATAGTGGTAAGAGATTTGTGCTTATATTCAGCCTTCCATTTTGACTCTAGAAGTAGAAAATAGCTTTAAATCCAACTATAAAGAGCTTTTACTTATTTAATTGGTTATTGGGCAGTAGACAATCTTTGACTTCAGGTGAAAAAATCTTAAAGTTTTAAAAAACCAACTAAATTATATCTCCAAAACAGACCATGATCAACCTCTGTATGACTGTCCTATGTGTGGGCTCATCTGTACAAATTACCATATTCTTCAGGAACATGTCGACTTACATTTAGAAGAAAGCAGCTTTGGACAAGGTATGTTTATGTGTTTAAAAATAAGAATCTCGTGATGTAATTTCTGCTGCCTAGAATATATTGAATCTTTAGAGTAGTGATATAGAGAGAACAAAGCATATCAGTTAAAAATAAATTTGTACCTTTAAAGAATTCTAATGTCCCTTCAACTTTTTTTTTTTTTTTAAAGATGTACTTATTTATTCATTCAGAGAGAGCAAGAGAGAGGCAGAGACACAGGCAGAGGAAGAAGCAGGCTCCATGCAGGAAGCTCGATGTGGGACTCGATCCCGGGTCTCCAGGATCATACCCCGGGCTGCAGGCAGCGCTAAACCGCTGCGCCGCCGGGGCTGCCCTCCCTTCAACTTCTTTTTAGAAGTTGTTTCACAGAAAAGTTGTATAGAAATTGCTGTGACCAGCAACTAAACTAGTGGTGTGTACCCCAGAGTTTTGCCCCAAAATACCAATATTTAGAAGACAGTGATATATGGTACAATTTAAGAAATATGCTTGATGAAGTTGAAGCTATTTCGGCAGCTAGAAGTTACTGAATTTAGCATCAGGTCAGCAAAAGTTGATGAGCTAGGAAGCTGCCATATGACACATATAATTTTTTTAAAATACGTGAACTTTATGATTTAAATGTTTTTCAAGTTCATTTCCAGTTTTCCCAGTATCTTCTATTTGCCCAGATATTATATTATCACTTACTAGTTTTGTAAGTGACTCTGTACAATTTTTTTCTCTGTCCTCTATGTCTTTGAGTAGTGGCATTGATTAAAAAATCATTGTGGTGCCTTAGAAGTGGAAAGATCCTGTGAGTTTCAGAGTCCCAATGAAACAATATAAAGTAGACCCTAAGAGAAACCAATTGTGTTCTACTGGGCTTCATTTTCTTAAGGTACATTGAAATCTCCTAATAATTCAGGGGTCTTGAGTGTCCTCTATTACTGATCCTAGTACTTACTCTCAGTACAAGGAATAGGATCTTCATGGACAATATTCCTTGCTCACTCAGCCTAATCTCAAAATAAGAATCCCTGGAGCAAAGATGAACAGTCCTCTGCTCCAGTGATTTTCTACTAACTACTGTGGAAAAAATAACCCTCTGAAGCTGAATGTCTGATAACTCTTCTTTTGTTTATGATAGGCTTTGTAGGGGTACATAAATTATTCTAAAGCCTATGGTAAATAATGGAAGGTATGGCCTGAGTAAATCACTGTAGATAGCGTCAGAAGTACGCTAAAAATCAGTTGTAAATTGCTTATCTCCGGCAGTGGAAATGGGGACCAATAGGAAGATGTAGTATAGACTGAGAGATTTGGAAGGAAAGAAAGAATATCCAGATACATAATTCAGATATCAAATTAGAAGTCAGGGAGACAAGATCCTGGCCAGAAGCCACTAGCTAATGGATCTGCAGGTATTGAGTAGAGAGGAAACAGGGCAACATGTGGCAAAGTTGTACTATTTGTTTGAGACCAGACTATAATTAAGCTGGACTTTGCAAACATATTTTTATGCCCTCTATTATTTTCTTTTCTCCCACCGGTTTATTTTAAAAGCCAGTTTTCCTTTTTTGCTAATTAAGAGTATTACTTAATATCTCAAAGTTCTGGTTTCCTTAGTACATAATACCTAACTTCCTAAGGTTGTTATAATGATCAAATGAGATAATTAATGAAAAATGCTTGTCACAGCCTACCTACTCAGTGAGTATTAGTGATTTAAGTGAAGGTGGTACCATGATAGAAACTGTTCAAGTTCTGCTAGAAACCATATTTTCATGACATCATAGTCATGAATAAATACCAAAATAATGACATTTACTTCATTTAAAAAACAGGAGTTAACGTATAATGGATTTGAATACAGTTGTTATTTTATTCTAAACTGATATCTAATAGGCATAAACAGAGTACAGTGTTCTCGAGATCTGGAATTGGCTCACCAACTTCAACAAGAAGAAGACAGAAAGAGGAGATCTGAAGAAGCACGACAAGAAATGGGAGAATTTCAGAAGCTGCAGGTACAAAGATTAAACAATTAAAGTATTTTGCTTTGGTAGAATTCTTATTTTTCAAACATGCTGTCAGTACTGCAGCCTATTAGTTTTGTCATTGTTGGTATATAAAATACTTTTTTTACATTTACATTTTATAATTCATAACAGTATTTACTCTGGTCATTTCCTGGGATAAGAACTTCATATATAGTATCTCAAAATCTTCACAACAACTCCCTACATGACAGATGAGGAAGTAGAGACAGAGCACTAGTAACTTGTTCAGGTTCGGGCTGTATTAAATGGTAAAGCCTAGATTCAAACCTATGTTAAATTGATAGGGCACATTAGGAAACCAAGATTCAGAATTTAAGTGTTTGTATAGATACTTAAAAGAGAAACTTTGAATTAATTTCTCCTGACTGATTCTTTTAGTGATTGCAATTCAGGAATTTTTAAAGACCCATTTTTAATGGAAAATGCATTTTTTATGATATTTGAGATTTTTATCTTAGGTTGATGATGGTATCTGCTAAACTAAACTGGCAGCACCTAATATATTTTTAGTGCATTTAAATTTCTAATAGATTTTTCTACTTTTCTCAGTCCTAATTTGCTGTGGACTATGGTGTTACCTGTGCTAATAATGCTCACAGTTTCTAAATACTCTCTTTCTATGTGCTAATAGGATTATGTTTGAATAAAAAGGGTTTATGATTAAGTTTGAAAATACTCAAACAGGTTTGTATACTTCAAGATTTGTCAAAACCTTTAATATACTAATGTGCATTGTACAAATAATTTTCTCAGGCCTACTTCTGAGTTTTTCTTCTCCGATATGTCACACATGACTAATTCTCATTTTGGAATATCTAATTTAGGCTATTTTTCTCCTTGGTGATTCATTTATTTGCAAAATATTTTCCTACCAACTTTCAGAGGAAGAAAAAAAGTTGTCTTTTCCTAAATTTTCCCTGTCTTGCATAATTTTGAACATCATCAATACAAAAGATTTCCAGTATTTAAATAGGAAGTTTGTTAAGTAACTTTGCAAATTGTTTAGATCTCAGAAACTTTTTCCATAGAGGCTGTGTTACACATTTGAGATTCTCTATCCAGTATACAAAAAAACAAAATTTACTGTGTAGAGTTACTGCCTGAATGAATTATGGATTAAGTAGGACTTCATTGACTAGCCTGGGAACCAAATAAGAACTGACAAGCTTTCTTAAATAAATCAGTGATATGTTCAGAACTCATCTGCCTTTTTCTGTACCTTTAGTAGAAAGACAGGATTCTTTACTTTGCCAACTACAAGGAAAACAAATCTCTTGCTATGGTAGTAGTTTATAGAGAAACGCTCTTATTAACTCAGGGTTTCTGTGTGTGTGTGTGTTATTTAGCTCTAATAAAAATCTTGAATTGACTTGTATAAAAGTCTATACACCAGAATGTTTCAAATTACATTTCCAAATAAAATTGTAGTAAGTTTCCATCTTTCCATCTTCACTGAGGTAAAGGGACATAAAAATTAAGTCATTTGTTTTTATGTTTGATAGAGACAATATGGTTTAGATAACTCTGGAGGATACAAACAACAGCAACTACGAAATATGGAGATAGAAGTCAATAGGGGAAGAATGCATCCATCTGAATTTCATAGAAGAAAAGCTGATATGATGGAATCTCTAGCTATTGGTATTGATGATGGAAAAACAAAAACTTCTGGTAAGTACTTAAACATCAAAATTGTTATTTTAGTACTTCATGTAACAATGAGGTAATAATCAGGATTATTTGAATTTTGCTTAATTTTAATAACCCATAGTTTTTATACTTTTAGGTGACTGTTCAAATAACTTTTTAATGTATTTTTTGGAAACTTCTGCACTTCTATTTTTAAATTAAATAGGTCACCTAAAAATAATTTACTTTTATATTGTGTTCATTTACTTGACATTTGAAAATGAACCTTTTAGAAGTTTTATTGTTTACTATGTTCTAGATCAATGCTGTGTAATAGAAGTATAAGTGAACCAAATATATAATTTTAAATTCCTATAGTCACTTGAGATGTGCTTGCCCAGATCTAAATATTCTGGAAAGTATAAAATACACATTGAAATTTGAAGAATGTACAAAAACCCCATATGTCCATAATATTATTATTTCAACATATAATCAATATTAAAAACTATTAATGAAATATTTTGCAATCTTTGTACATTCTTCAAATGTACTATGGTACATGTACAATGGTGCCTCACCATTGTCTTAGTAATTGTCTTAGTAATAAGTATGCCAATGTATATTAGAATGTTCATTACTTCTTTTTTGGGGGGGGCGGGGAGGTTTCCCTCTCATTCTCAGTGATCTCTCTCAAATCTTGTTTTCTTCATCAAAGTTTCTGATACTGAAGTTCACATTTATTTTCTCTGAATTCTAGAGTATCCATTCCATGCTACCATTTTTAGTTAATCAATTACATAGTCTTTTATTCTTTTTCTTGATTATAAATCTTACCTTTCAAAATTCCTTGGAAATGGTTATATATATATTTCTATCTTTCATATGCTAGGCACAGCTACAACTCTTGGTTCATTTAATTGTTTTGACTTACTTGCTCTATCTTGTTAAGGACAAAACTGATTTTCCCATAGTTACCCTCATTCAAGTGAAGAGTTCAGTGATTGTCTTTTTGGTACCACATACCCTGTTGAGAAGGTATGGGTTACCCAGTTCAGACCTTCCTGCCCACAACCTTCACAGAGTCTGTAGAGAAGTAAAGTATACACAAAACTGTTGTGTTCTCTTGTGACAGAATATGGCTAGTACCTAGGAGCACAACAAATAAATGAAGTGTGTGTTCAGGGAAAGAGGACCGTTTTGTTTGGGTTTTAGAATCAGGGAAAGGGTCTATGAAGACATGAGCATGTGATCTGTGGAGTATCTGTAGGATTTCAAAATACAAGAAGTGTATACCAGAAGGAGGCAAAAGGACAGGATCACATGTACTCTGTCCTAACACCTTGTTTATCCATATTATAGTACTTACTATGGTCTGAGTCCATGAGATTTCAAGGAAAATGTTATATATATGTATATACATATATGTGTATATATCTTTATTTATATATCTTCATATATATATTTTTGCATCTTAGCACTTAGCATAGTGCTAGGTATATAAAAAGTGCTTAGTAGACATTGTTAGTAGAAATTCCATGGGCAAAATAACATTTAATGTATTCAGTTAGGTGACAGCCAAAATTATGGCAAGAAGAATGGTTGGAGAAAAAGATAAATTAAAGGATAGCTTGCTGTGGGGCTTCATATACCATGGATTATAACCATTCTATAGGTAATAGGAAATTACTAAAGGTTTTATTTTTTTTTAATTTTTATTTATTTATGATAGTCACAGAGAGAGAGAGAGAGGCAGAGACACAGGCAGAGGGAGAAGCAGGCTCCATGCACTGGGAGCCCGATGTGGGATTCGATCCCAAGTCTCCAGGATCATCGCACCCTGGGCCAAAGGCAGGCACCAAACTGCTGCACCACCCAGGAATCCCTTACTAAAGGTTTTAAATTGGGAGCAAATTGATGAGCTTCAGAGAGCATAATGTCCAACACTATATATAATAATAGACAAGAATAACATTCAATAATATACTTTTATGTGCACCTTGCAGGTGCAGAAATGAAAGATGTAAACCGCTTCAATTCTGTGTAATAAGTAAGTAGCATGCTAGTGTCAGGAAAACTTGCATAGTAGTAACAAGAAAGACATGAACTAAGGTTATAACAGTCAAAAGATAAAGAAGATGGAATTGACAGGATTTAGATGGGGCACTTGAGGGAGGAGAGGGGCTGATACTAGAAATAGATGAGACAGCCATAGAAGAGGATAGCTTATCCATAAGAGGATAGCTTATCCTTCTAAATCTTCTTTTTTTTTTTTTATTTTAGGAATTATTGAAGCACTTTATAGATACTATCAGAATGCTGCCACAGATGTGAGACGCGTGTGGCTTTCCACAGGGGTGGATCACTTTCATTCATCTTTTGGTGACAAAGGTTGGGGTTGTGGTTACAGAAATTTCCAGATGCTACTTTCATCATTACTGCAAAATGATGCTTATGATGATTGCTTGAAAGGTATGTGAAATACAGTTCCCTCAATTTGTCCACTGATAACATAGGCCCTCTAAAAAACATGAGTTTGAACTACATATACATGGATTTTTATAAATGGAGTTTTTACAGCCTAGTATTTTATTTCTCTTATGACTTTTTTCCTTATGAGTTTCTTTTTCCTAGCTTTATTATAGGAATACAGTATATAATATGTATAACATAAAATATATGTTAATCAACTGTTCCTTTTATATTTATTGGGGAGGCTTCTGGTCAACAGTAGGTTATTAGTGAAGTTTTTGGGGAGCACAGGGTGCCTGGGTGGCTCAATTGGTTAAGCGTCTGCCTTCGGCTCATATGGTCCCGGGATCAAGCTCTGCAAGGAGTCTCCCTCTCCCTCTGCCACTTTCCCTGCTTGTGATATCTCAATGTCTTTTTCCCTCTCTCTAATAAGTAAATAAATAAAATCTTTAAGAAAGTTTTGGGGGAGCAAAACGTATGCAGATTTCTGACTGTGTCAGAGGTCAGTGCTCCTAACCCTTGCATTGTTCAAGGATCACCTGTACATATAATATGGAATGAATTCATATATAGTACATACAATTAATAGCTGTAACGAAGAAGTGTTTTGGTGGATAATTACGTTAAAACCTGAATTCTGGTTGGAAGAAGAGAAAATGATACAATAGAAAATGTCAAGAGTAATGATCTTAAAAACCGTGTTATAGGTCCTCTAGAGCACATAGTGTACTACTAACTGATACTATTTAGTACTTTAGTAACTGTCATGTAATGTGTTTGCTTGTATAATTTTAGGTATGTCAATTCCTTGCATTCCAAAAATTCAGTCTATGATTGAAGATGCATGGAAGGAAGGTTTTGATCCACAGGGTGCCTCTCAACTTAATAACAGGTTACAGGGAACAAAGGCCTGGATCGGAGCATGTGAAGTATATACACTCCTGACCTCCCTACGGGTAAAGTATGTACCACAAAACCCAAGTTAAGGTTATTGTCATATCTGGGAGGTTTTCTTTGTTGTTTTTTCTTTAATCAAAGAGACATTTAAAAAATAAAATTTAAGAGACACTGAAAGGCTTATACTAAAAATCAATAATTCAGTCTCTAGCTCATCTTCTTCTCTATTCTCAAGTCTGATTTCTCAGAGGCAGCTGTTAGTTACTTCAGTTGTTTCTGAATAATATGCTTTTTCTCTCAGGGCTTTTTACGTTTTGTTTTTTGTTTATCAGTTTTAGACATCATCTCTTGAATTTCCCTCACATTTCCTACCTATGTTCACCCTCAGTCCTTATAATTTGATTAAATCTCACTTTTTTATTTAAGTCAGAGTTTACATCATGACTATAATAATAATATCATTCATTGCTGATTTTATTTCCTTTCCTGAAAACCTTTTAAAAATTTTCCTTGAGTTAAGAATTGTCTTTTCTTTTCCCTATTACTATTTGGGTGCATCATGGTCTCATACATTTTTACACACTCCACTTTGTAATCTGAGGCACTCCTATTCCTGGACACTTCTTCCTTGAGCCCTCTATTGTCTTTGCGCTCGCTAGTCTCCTGGATCCCCTTCAAAGCTAATCATGTAGCATTCCATCATGGTTTCCTTGAAGCGGAGCCTGGAATTTTTTCTGGATTCCATGTCTTTATCTTTTTTGGACTACACTTCTGCTTAAACACATCTTTCATTAGCTCCCTAAGGAAAGGTGTCTAATGATAAACTGATAGTTTGGGTGGCTATATTATTCTAAATTCAAAATCATATTCAGATCAAATTAAGTTTTTACTCTGTTGACTTCTAGCAATCAATGTTCCTATTGAGAACGTAAGATGTCGTCTGATTTTCATTCCTTTTATATATAACCTATTTATTTTCTCTGAAAGTTTTTTGCATCAACTCTTAGTTCTGCTATTAAGAAATTCCACCATGAATGTGGGGCTTTAATTCATTATATTGGGCATTTGTTTTTCCTTTTGAATCTGGAATTGTGAGTTTAAAGATCTCGGGATAGAGGTAAAGAGCTTGGACTTTGGAGTCAGACTGCCTACAATTGATTCTAGCTTTCCTGCTTATTGGCTGTATGACTTAATTTGTCTATAGCTTAGTTCCATTTATTGATAAAAAGAACATGTAAGTACTAACTGCTTCACAGAGTTAGAGTAATATTAAATAATAAGGTGCTTAGAACTGTGACTACAATATAATAAGAACTCAGAGGTTAGCTGTTGTTTGATAATTATGATCCTTCCCTTTTCTTTATTTTTTCTGGAATTTCTGGTAGTTGGCCACGTAACTCCTTTCACTTTTTAAGTTTATTGGTCACGTTTCATTTTTTTTTTTTACCTTTGCTTTTGTTTTACTATGTAGACTTTCTCAGTTCTATCTCCCAATTACTCTATTGAAATTTGTATCTTAGCAATCATGTTAATTTTAAGGAGTAATTTCATAGCATCATAGTCTGTTATGGTGGCAAAATTTTTCCCCAGCATTTATTTTCTTTCTATTCCTTGGATTTTGTGGGTTTCTTCCATGTTAATTTGTTTTCATGTCTATTTATTTTAGTCCTTTGCATTTTGAAGGCTTTCTTCTAACTTTTGTAAATCCTTAGTCCATTCCTAGAGTGAAGATGAGGCACTAAAAAGTTGATCAGAGGGTCCTGTAAGATTTCATGGAGCTTGAAGATGAGCAGGCTTCATTTACAGTTTTAAGTGGAAGCTTGCTATTTGAGGAACTCTCAAATTTCAGTAAAGGACCATTCAAAGAAGAGTTCTCCACTTTCCTGCCTAAGCTCCTACGTTGATGGAGGGAATAGTTAAGCAGTGATTTGCCTTCCTTGTGGAAGCTTTCAATTTGTTTCATATTGTATAGTCTCCCCAATACCTAGTGCCTCTAAGCTTCCAGCCTCTCTGGGATTTTAAGACAGTTGTCTATTTTTTTGCATTTGCTTTTATATTTCCTTTTCTTGCTTTTGTCTCCATTCTTTTGTCTTTACTATCTGAATTATTTTCTCCTTCAGTACTATGTTGTTGGGCTTTCAAGAGGGAATAGAGATAGATGTTTGTCATCTTTAATTGAAATTTTGCCTTTAAGCTTCATGGCTCTGTATTTTCCTTTATGCTTGTTTTACATTGTTTCTACTCTATTAATATTAATTGATTGGTTTCAGAGGTAAAAATATTTTTTAACTTTTAAACGGCAATAGAAAAACTTTAAATAGAACTTTAAATAGAAAAACTCGTGCTTTCTCAAAATAAATAAAAATTTATTTAAACATTTTTTTAAATATTTTTTTTTTATTTATTCATGAGAGTCACACAGAGAGAGGCAGAGACATAGGCAGGGGGAGAAGCAGACTCCCCGGAGGGAGCCCAATGTGGGAGTAGATCCCAGACCCCGGAATCACGGCCTGAGCCGAAGGCAGACACTCAACTGCTGAGCCACCCAGATGTCTCTATTCAAACATTTTTTAAATTGAGGCACAGTTGATATATAACATTATATTAGTTTCAGGTGTACAGTGTAATTATCTGATATTTGTGTATATTAGGAAATGACCACCACAATGTCCAGTTAACATCCATCACTGTACATAGTTACAAAATCTTTTCTTATGGGAACTTTTAAGATTTACCTTCTGAGCAGCCTTCAAATATGCAATACACTATTATTTTTTTTTTAAGTTTTTAAAAGTTAAATTCAATTAACGTATAGTGTATTATTAGTTTCAAAGGTAGAGTCAGGGATTCATCAGTCATATATAATAAATCTATAAAAGACAAAGACTTTAATAAGTATATTAAATTATTTATATTGAAAGTACTATTTTAATGCCCTCTAAATTTATTTTTTCTCTTTTTCTTCTTGCCAGTCTGTTGACACTTTAAGACTACATATTATACCATGTACTGAGTTTTCTTTTTTTTTTTTTTTTCCCTTTATTTATGATAGTCACACAGGGAGAGAGAGAGAGAGAGGCAGAGACACAGGCAGAGGGAGAAGCAGGCTCCATACACTGGGAGCCCGACGTGGGATTTGATCCCGGGCCTCCAGGATCACGCCCTGGGCCAAAGGCAGGCGCCAAACCGCTGCGCCACCCAGGGATCCCCATGTACTGAGTTTTCAAATAATGTTTAAGCAAAGGAAAATATCTAGAATACCTGATATGTCCAGCTTTTTTCTTGGTGCCTGAAATAGTTTAGTTTTTTAGTAAAGCCACTTTAATACTATACTCTGAATTTGTTTACTATTTGTTTAAATGTCTTCCTTTCTCTAGGATATTATTCAAATTCTAAATCTAAACATGTCATCAATTTTTAACCTAAAAGCAGTGTACCTACTTTTTAAAAATTTAATCAGAAGTTCAGTGTTTAAAACTTAGTAATCATTTGGAAGTTATCAACAATACACTTGCTGAGGCTAAGAATAGCAACCATTGCAATTTTGGTGTATTTGGAGATTTTATTGTCCAGAGAGACAAGGAAAGGGTATCTGTGCTGTACTTTAAAGTGACAGTAAAGCTCTTAATTAATTTTGCTTATAACCCAACCTTTTATTTATTTTTTTAAGATTTTATTTATGTGAGAGAGAGAGAGAAAGAATGACTAAGCACAAGCTGGGGGAAAGGCAGAGGGAGAAAGAGAATCTCAAGCAGACTCCATGCTCATCTCAGAGCCTGATGTGGAGCTCGATCTCAGAACCCTGAGACCCTGAACAGGAATCAAGAGTTGAACACTTAACCCATTGAGCCACCCAGACACGCCTTGCTTATACCCAACCTTTTAAAAATAGTTACTGAGAAGTGTCAGTAGTGCTTCTGGTTAAAATAATTTTGTTTATTCAAGGTTGACTTCTCTTGAAGAAGGAACACCACTGTGGTCTAGTGCCAAATAGGGGATGGGTAGATGTATAGGTAGGAATATATACAGAGTTTTTCTAACATCTTTACAGGTATTTTCTTGTCTATTATTGGAATGTAAGAGCCAACAGGAAAAATATTCAGGATATTTTTAATGGATATGAATGGCTGTTGTGGAATTAAAATTAGAAGTCAGTTTCTAATTGATCAGGTTTAGAGATTTTATTTATTTTTTAAAGATTTTATTTATTTATTAGAGACAGAGAGAGAGAGAGAGAGAGAGAGGCAGAGACACAGGCAGAGGGAGAAGCAGGCTCCGTGCAGGGAGCCCGACGTGGGACTCGATCCCGGGTCTCCAGAATCATGCCCTGGGCTGAAGGCGGTGCTAAACCGCTAAGCCACTGGGGCTACCCAGGTTTAGAGAGTTTAGAATGAAATTTGTGTCTCAGATTACATGTAGGTGACTTTTAAAAACCAAGTATGGTCCTCATTTACTATTCATGGAGATTCTATATGTCAGAAAATGTTTGTAACTTTGAAATCAGCCATCAACCTTATTATAAAGTTATTTAAATAATTATTTTTTCTTAAAATGATACTTTTCCTGATACATAATGAAATTTATATGTATTTTCTTCTTAGGAAAATACTCCTGGGATAAAATTAGTTCTAAATTAAATTTTTTTGTATTTGATAACTCCATTGATGAAAATGTTTTAAAAAATATTCTCCAAATAATCCATTTTGTCAAATTTTTTATAGATGCCACATTGTTGATTTTCATAAGTCAACTGGTCCTTTGGGTACCCATCCTCGCTTATTTGAATGGATATTGAACTATTATTCTTCAGAGAGAGAAGGGAATCCAAAAGTAGTGTGTACATCTAAACCTCCTATCTATCTTCAGCATCAAGGTTGGTATAACTCATAGATAGGAAGTATAGCTTATAAGATAATACTTTTATAGGACAACTGATTGGCTTTTGCTTTAGGATAGATTAAGATTCAGATACAAGGGAAGAGGGGAGTATTGTGACATTAGTCTGATTTTCAGAGCTACATTGTCATTATGGTAGCTTCCTAGGTAATGAAAGATGCTGTGCCTCATTCATTCAGGGCCCCTGGGTTCACTCTTCCTTTCTTATTCATCCCTTCCTTTTTATAGGTCTTCATGTACGTTACTTCAGTGAGGCTTTCCCTGATCACCTTATTTAAAATTCCACCTTGTTAACAGCCCTCAACACTAGCATCTTCTCTCTTCCCTGCTTTTTTTTTTTTTTTTTTTTTTTTGTATGTAACGTAATATATGCTTACCTATTTACCTTGTTTATAGGGTATTCCTTCCTTTTAGAGTAAAACTCCACGAAGGCAGGAATGTTTGTTCTGTTTGCTTCTGTACAGCTAACTGCCTGGAATAGTGCCTGGCACATGGATACTTGATACATTTTGTTGAATAGATGATTTGAATCAGTAGGAGTAGAAGAAGTAAGTGTAGGGAATTTTGTTACTTAGGAATACAAGCTGTAAATGTATTGAGCCCTCCCTGTTGAAATTCTAGTATATATTAATTTACTTCTGTTAACCTTTTGGATTCATGAGTTTCTGTTTTGTGGTAATTTTCAAATGCTTTCATGTGAGATGATTTGATTCAGAAGGATCAAGGGATTAGGAAAGAAAAAATAAATATATGCCACAGTAGACAATTTTTTGTAATGAAGCCTTTAAGAAAAAAAAACTGAAACTAAAGGTTTCAAAAAATGAAAAGTAAAGGTTAGGAAATAGAATTAAAACTATTTTGTCTTTAGAATGAGAGACTGGTTAGAAGGACTATTTATATTCCAAAGACACATGTGCACACACTGCATACAGAGAGTATATAGTGTATGTGTATGTATTTAGTAACATATCTATATGTGTAGCAATAGATAGGACATACACATATATACAGCTGGGTATGTTTTGTTTTGTTTTGTTTTGTTTTGTTTTTTGATAGGTCATAGTCGAACAGTTGTTGGAATTGAAGAGAGAAAAAATCGAACATTATGTTTACTAATATTTGATCCTGGATGTCCTTCTCGGGAAATGCAGAAACTATTAAAGCAAGATACAGAGGCTAGCAATCTCAAACAACTTCGGAAATTTGTGGGAAATTTAAAACATAAGCAGTACCAGATAGTGGCAGTAGAGGGTGTTCTTTCTTCTGAGGAGAAAATTGTAAGTATTTACATATTTTCTTGTGTGAAGCTTGAACAAATTGAATTTACGGGCTTAAAATTTTTAGTTAAAATCATCAGTGTTATCCCTTTTTATCTCATTCTGTATTTTTCAGTTGGCAAAGATATTTTGGTTTTGTATCATTTAATTTCTGGAGTGGACATCTTTAAATTTCAGGTGCTACCTAACTTGACTCAGAGCTTCAAAAAAATATTTAATCTTATACTGTATAACATAATTGTTAATACCAGGCACATAATGAAAAATGGCAACATATATGGTAAAAAGACCTAACTTAATCCAAGGACTCCTAATGCATGTTGGTCTTAACAATTATGGTTTATTAAATGTGATTCTTGTGATTATTGAGGATCTGTGTTATGCACTTGGGTTTACTGGATATACACAGTTCTAGAATTTAACTTCAATACAGTTGCCTCTTTATCCCGTACAGCTAAGTGATGACTGGTACGTTACAGAAGAATTTCTAGAGGTTGAAAACCCTCCACTTAGTATAAACTGAAGCTATGTATGTAGTGGCATATCAAGTCTAAAAAATGCACAGTTCCCAGAATCTTAAAAGGAAAAAAAAAAATGCCTATTTGAGTATTCCACATGGATTTGTTTTCCCCTAAGGAGAAGAGAGACAGAGGCCTAGAGAGGAGCATTTATGAAGAATAACAGGATTACAGGTGGAAACACTAAAATTGCTTTAAATGAGAGAGAATTAGAGTAATCTTTTCAGCCTCACAACTTGGGATATAAAGGCAAATATTTCAGAGGTTCTTCAGTTTAATTAAATCTTAAAGGTTTCCTTGGAGTGAATTACATGCCAAAATTGCATTCATTTTTTTCACCTGTCATATCTTTGGCTGCATAAAGTTAGAGATTAATTTTATTTATTTATTTATTTATTTATTTATTTATTTATTTATTTAGACTTTTAAAAAAATATATTTTTATTTTAATTCCAGTGTTAACATACAATATTATACTGGTTTCAGGGATATAATATAGTGATTCAGCAGTTCTGTACATTACCAATTAAGTGTATCTTAATCCTCTGTACCTATTTCGCCCACCCCCCACCCACCTCCCCTCTTGGTGGCCATCTGTTTGTTCTCCATAGTTAAGAGTCTGTTTTTTGTTTTGTCAGAGGTTAATTTTAATTGTTATAAAATGCCAAGATGCTTGTTCATCAGTATACAGGTAACTTATGAGAGCATAAGTGAGGTTAAATATTATCATGGAACCTAGCTGAACATTTTAGTTTGGTGTTATGTTAACTTTCTGATTGTAGGAACTGAGATGTTGTTAGAATAGTAGCTTGTCCTTTTCTTTTTTTTTTTTTCTTTTTTTTTTTTGAGTCATAGAGAGTAGCTGTGTCTTTAACTTCTTTAAAAGAATTAGAACTTGCCTCATTATGTACAATACTGCTAGGTGGAAAAGAAATAATATGATTATAATTGTAATACTAATAAAGTATTACTTTGTAATGCTTGCTTTGCACTAGGCACCACGCTAAGCATTTTTACACAGATATTAACTAATGTAATTACACAGTTGCCCTATAGAGTAGGCTCTATTATTCCCATTTTACAGATGAGGATGTCTAGGCTCAGAAGAGTTGTTACATTTCTGAAGTCACACAGCTGCTAAGTCACAAGAGGCAGGATTCCAATTCAGTCAGTTTACATCCAGAGTTCTGCCCTATGTGGCTGCTTCTGGGAGGATACAATGTCTTGTCGTTTCATATTTGTTAATTAAGTTTATATGTGAACAATTCACTTTTAAGATAGGATACTATATTTTGAAAAATGAAAAAAAATCAGTTAACGTTATTTTTACATACCGCTTTCAAGCCTACGTTTTTGTTTCTTCCTTTTTGTTTTAAATCACTGTGTCTTATAGTTATTCTGCCATTTTTAACAGTGCTGTCTACCTTGTAGGAATTCAGCAAATACTGCCATACTGATTGATCTGTGTATCACCAGATAGACATCTGCAGCTTCAACTAATGGCTCATTAATGACTTTACTTTTTTATTTCAGAGTGGTGGTTTATTTATAGCTCATTTTATTTTATTTTATTTTTTTATAGCTCATTTTAAAATGTGTTTTTCCTCCTAAGTGATAACTATAATTTTAATTGTAGGAATTTCAGAACATATTTGGTATTTTAAAGTATCCCAAAGTGTAGATATTTGTAACTGCATTTTATATTCTTCATATTTGGAGTTTAGTTATAATATTTTAATAATCATGCAGCTCTTATTCAAGGAAAGGAAACAGGTTTCAAAAAATTGTTTTTATCCTGGCAGCTGTCCTATAATTACCATAATGCATTTCTGCCATAAGTATATTTTGAGTAATAATTCCAAACTGTTACAGATGTTGGAGCACTTGGTTAAGTGAAAGAATTTATGTTGGCAAATATCTCCTAATGCAATTCAATTAAGTAATGCATACACACCTACTTAATAGCCATTTTCCTCAATTCTTTTCATACATTGACATGTTTTAGTTAAATTCTACAAAGAAGCACTGCATTCTGTTTTCCATTTTGTAATCCTTGTACTCTTGATTTAACTTCGTTTTAAACTGGCTTGGTATAATATGCCTTGATTCATAACTCAAGTTGTAGAAATAGAACAAATGCTTAAAAGTCTTTTAAAGTGACATTTAAAGCCATAATGAAGGAGATAATTTTCTTAAAGATTCTCTGCTCACAGCCCTCTCTGTTTATACGTGTCTCTCTGACTGTGAGCCATCATTTTTATTTTTGACTCATTCCTTAAAATGGTGAATTTTCTTTTTACTCTTTTCTCTTTACCTGGTATTTTGTTTAATTTCCTTTTTTGGGTTGGTTTTAAAAATCTTTATTACTAGAGCACCTGGCTGGCTCAGTTAGTTAAGCATCCAACTTGATCTCAGCTCAAGTCTTGATCTCAGGATCCTGAGTTCAAGCCCCATGTTGGGCTCCACGCTGAGTGTGGAGCCTACTTAAAAAGAAAAAATGTTTGTTCCTAATTTCCTAAGTTTGAAGTTGTAATTTTTCTTAAGGAATTTTCATTATCTTAAAAAAAGTCCAGATTTTATTTTTTATGTTAGGTAATTAATATATATTCTAAATAATGGACTTCTTGCTTAAAATTAACAGTTTTTTAAAATTCCTTTTCAAGGCCAGGAGACAAGCTTCTCAAGTCTTCACAGCTGAGAAGATTCCTTGAAGAATTAAGCATTGCAGTGGTCATGGGATTTTACTTTCTTTTCCAAATTCAGATACTATAAACTCCCTCATAGTGCTTACGAATCTGAATTCTCTAAATACTCAACTTACAATTTCTGAAACATCCACATCATACCTCGAGTACCTCACTGTTTAGAAACTATTTCAATAAACTGTTTTGTTTGCATTATGAGTTCTGTATTTCCTCTTAGAATTATGTGTTAGAAACTGGTTTTGTATGATAGTCATATGTAATATTTATTGGGTCCTTGTGTTAGGTATTCTTAGTACTTCCCATGTATTAATAAATGTAATCTTTAAAATAATTCTGTGAGACCAATTCTGTTAGTCCTGTAAGGAAGCTGAAGCTCTGCCAGGTTTGTAATTTGCCCAAGAAAATGATTGTAGTCCAGGGTTTGAACCCAGGCTGTCTCCCTTCCAAGCTCTTAGCACTTGAGCATTATGCTTTCTTTCATTATAAAACATATATAATGAAATTCCCTCCTTATCACCTAGAAATTACCTTAATACTTAACAGGTATAACTCTAAAAAGAGTTATTTATAACTCTAAAAAGAATATTTATACTCTTACCCATACAACTGTGAATTAGAACCTTGTGTTTAACATGGCCTATAGGAAAGAAACTTTCAGATTCATGTTAGATGTGTCAAGTAAGGTTGTAAGCAGGAATCCTACTTTGGCCAATTTGAGCAGAAGGGAGTTCATTGAAAGACTATCAGAAGCTTAGAGAATACCAGGTAACTAGGAAATAGTGCTGGGACAAAGACAAATCTAGAGGCCAGCATGTGATCCGATTTATAGCAGAACAATCAGATTAGGAGCTGAGGTCAAATGTCTCTGCTCAAAATTCAGTTTCTAGAAAGGGCACATCTGATTGGCATGAGACTATGCCAGGGGACAGAGGCAGTTTCTCAAAAGGAAATCAGGGTAGATAAGGAAATGGATATAAGACAACAACAAGCAGCACCATGAAAAAAAGGAAACACATACTTGAATAAGGTTTTATAAATATTAGCTACTCCATCAAATAGTAAAAGGTGCACTCCAAGAATGAATAATACTGCCAATTGGAAAATTCTGGAGTCATCCTTCCTAATATTCTATCCCTCAGACAGCCAGCCAGGTTTCTACTTTATCCCATTTCATGCCATCATTACCTTTTATCTAGATAATGGGATCATCTAACTGGTCTCCCTGTCTTGATCCTCTGTCGGTCAGTCTCCCACATGGAAGCCTAATGTTCTGAAATACAGATGTGATTTTGTGACTTCCTTGTTGAGTCCTCTTCATTGCTCCTAGATAAAGTCGAGACATTCCACACAATCTAGGCCCTGCTTACCTCTCCAGGCTCATCCCTCACCACTCTTAAAATTCTGCTCCTTCCAGCCTAAAGTCCTTTGCCAAAAAACAGTGGTTACTGCCTAGCACCCTTCTCCCCTTAGTTCTCCACCTCTTAGAAGTGCTTTCTGCGAAGCTCCAGTCCCAAGTCCAGATTAAATGCACCTTCTAAATGTTTGATAGCAGTGTTTTTCAAAGTGTAGATAGATCAGTGATCTGAGAACTGCCAGTCTGTGACAAGATAATTTCAGAATTTAAAATTGCTGTGATACTTTATTTTACAAAAATAATGGCATTGGGTTAGAATTTTTATTTTTAGGGGTTCCTGGGTGGCTCGGTCAGTTAAGTGTGAGCTGTGCATCTTGCTTCTTGCTTATCAGGGAGTCTGTTTCTCCCTCTGCCCCTCCCCCTGTTTGTGTACTCTCTCTCAAATAAAATCTTTAATTTTTTTTTTAAATTGGTGCTTCACAGAATTTGAGAAGCACTGTTCTGTGGTACCCTGTGACATTTATATTACAATACCTGCTAAGTCGCAATCTGTTCTAATTTTCAATTCCTCTTTTCATATTCCCTTCCTTGAATGGAAGCTCAAAGACTTCAGGAGCAATTGCTACTTTTTAGCAGTAGTCTCAGAGTGCCTGGCACATAAAGGACTCAAAAATACTTTTTTAGTGAATGGAAATAATAAACTCATTTTTAGAGAAATAGGAGTAGAAAAGTAGTAATCTGAAGCCTGGATGTTCCAGCCAGCCATGTCTGTGCAGATGATTTTCCCCCAGTCAGATCAAACCAATTTCTGTAAGGTAAAGGAGTCAGACTGACAACCTTTTTAAGAAGTTAACAAGTAAAAGTTTTGAGTGTTCCCATCTTTGAGCAGGTGATAAAATTATAAATCCTCTCCCCAACAAAACAAAACAAAACAAAACAAAAAACAACCCTCCCCATACAAACTCAAACACAATATTCACATACAGTATCACAGGCTAGTTAAAAACACATGCTCTAATTCAGGGATTATCAATATTTTTGGCCCCAGTACCCACCAACAAATATTAAAGTCCCCAATATTTTGTGGATTACATCTTTCCATGTTTCCATATTAGAAAATAAACCTAAGACTTTTTTTTTAAGAATATACATTCTACTAGCTGTAACCATCATAACAGTGATATAAGAATGTCATTTAAGCCTCTGGAAAACCCATCAAGCCTCTCTTTATAAGTACATATTAATAGTCGCACATAGAAAATTCCAAATGACATTTTCAAGCAATGACATTTTGCACATGAAGAGTTGCCAATTTTTATGTAACTGTTACTACATATTATATATGTAAAACTGGTTCCACACGTGGTGTATGTGTACCAGTCTCACACAAGACTGGGCTGATTTTATTCTTGGTCCTAATCATCTTCCTCATCTTCATCTTCCTCAGTTTCTTCCATTTCCTCAGGAAGAGCAGCTGCTTCTTGAGCGGCTCTGAAAGCCTGCTCTTCCTCCACACTAGGATCATCCATTTCTGTAATTTCTGCTCCGCTGGGGTATTCTTGACAAACTGGGGGTAGAGCTGGAGGTGTATAGTTGTCTGGACTATATTTATGACCCCAGCCTATGTAGACATTTTCAAACTTTCTATAAAGTTTGAAGAGAAAGTAGATGATCATTATACAGTTTTCAGTAAGAAAGTTGATCCTTCTGTAAAAGCTGATCACTCTCTCTTAGACCATCATATTCCCGTAATTTTAAAACAATACATTTTAAGTGCTAGGGATGAAATCGCCCTCTGATTCTTCTACCACAGGAAATGACTGATGCAAACTGCTTAAGCTGGTTAAGAGGCTGGCCAGACCCTCCTCAAAATGTACCCTACACCTCGACCACAACCTTTAATCATTACTATTTTCAGAAAAACAAAACAAATAAGTTTTAAAAAAAAGTTAATCCTCTGTAGAGTTAGGAATAATTAAAAAGTTGCCAACCTAGCAAATTGTTGGTATGACAGAGGATGCTTGCTATTGGTTACAAACCTGTGTGTGATTTTTTTGTAGGCCCAACCGTGCAGTTGTCAGGTGCCACCTGGCAGGCCTCACAGGAAAACTGTTTCCATGCCAGACTTGATGCCCAACAAGACTGCACCACAGTCTCTAAGGAAAGTGGTCGTCTGACCCATAGGGCCCATCATGCTCTCCACATAGTTGAGTTCTTAGCATGGGTGCCTTCATTCTAGGTCTTATCTGAGGCCTTCAGCAGAGGTCTTCAGGTGCTTCTGCCAAAGCCTCCTTATGGGGTTGGGGAAGGGTGGGTACCTTAGAGACACTGCTCCGTCCTCTGACTCAGTACTCCATACTTTTTCACCTCTAGCCTTTCCACCCACCCTCCACTGGCTTCCCGGGCCCCCGAGACCGTAAAACTACAGCAGCCTGATATCTGGGGACTCCTCAGTGAGATGGCCCCCACATCTACACTGACCCACTGACCTTCCATCGTTGTGTCATTCCATGAAGGAAAATAGGACAAGAGTAGTCAGTTTTCTCTTGTTTATATCATCATGGTAAATGATCAAAAGCTTAACTCATTTAACCTGTTGCTTTAACAGCATCTCTGACATCTGGCAGCCCAGCTCTCTCTCCAGCATAGCTGAGCTTCTGACAACTGGGTTCTTAGATGAGAAATGGAAACATAAGACAAATGGAAGTGTATGTTCTGGGTGAGGGAGAAAAGGACAGTGAGTATTCTCTTGATCCTAATTCTCTTGGAAGTGATAGCTTAAATAATACATACTTTGAATTATTTTTTATCAGGATACTCAACAAAAATTATGTGAGCCTTAGACTAAACACTGCACAGAACTACCTCCATTAATGCTAGAAAATGAGTAAGTCTTTTACTCAATCAGAATAAAAACCATATTAGGACAGAAGTCTGAATTACTCTTGTATTCTGAATCTGATGCTTTACTGTGTAATGGAGATGTTATTTGAATGAATCTTACAGCACACACTCTTGACATGCCAAGATGAGTTAAAACAAGTCACCCCCCCCCCTTTCCTCCTTTATGAGCATTCCTGGCACCAGACTTGGCTCCAGAAACAGATACCACTGAGAAATTCATTCCAGTTTAGAAAATAGCTTAACAGATTGTGGTGGTGTAGGTTCCCTGAGAGTGGTCATCTTGGCAACAGGAAGAATTTTATCCCAGGCAGTGACACTACCCACTATGGAGTCCAGGGACTTCATCTGCCTCCAGCCTCTTGCTCCCTCTTTATCTCAGCCAATTCCCTAAGCTATGAAATGAGGGACCTCTCTTCCCAAAGTTGTGATAAGAGCTGATGAGGAAGATGTAAGTACAAGTGCTGAACATGACATCTGGCTCATGGCCTGGACCTTCCTAGGAATCCACCTCTCTACCAGCTATCTGGATAGACTGCCCCATGCCCTTTTTTCCCTCCCATCCTGGTCTGAGATCTCACCCTAAGGTTATTGTGAATGGCTGCCCTGAACAATCACCCAGGGCAGCCTTATCTGTTACTCTGGGGTTGCTCTAACTCCTTTGCCCAGGCTTGTACTTTACTTGGGGAAGCAGGTAAGGGAGAAGAAAAAGAAAAAAAAAAAAAACTGGAACATAACATTCTAGCAATAACTATAATTTCTAGCATTTAAATAGTCTTAATAATGGCTTTGTAAGCCGTCAGATACTTACTTGCCATTGGAAAAGGCATATGCTCCAGGCCAAAGGTTGGATCTAAGGACTGCAATAGCATATTGAGGAATGAGATTTGAGGACAGCCGTGTTGTCCAAGGTGGTATATTCTGGATTTCTGTAAACCAAAGAGAAATTCAAAAGCGTAACTTCTAAACAGACAAGGATCTGTTGTATAACAGAAAGTTTTTAGAAATCTTAAAACTCATACTTGACACACAAAGAAAAAGTAAACATCGGCAACTTAACATAAAGTCAAAAGGATAATTTATGAACATTGTGGAACAACAAAATTCAATTATTTATATGCATGTATGTGTGCAGGTGTGTGTCCATCTGTGCAACAGAGAAGTTTTAGAAAAATTATCTAATGACCAAGTAAAAGATCAAATTATTATTATGAAAGAGAACAAGAGTTATAAGCAAAGATGCTCCAGAACTGAATAGGAAGAAACAAGAATAGAAGGACAAAGGTAGATTTAAAAAGCCACAGTATCTCATCTAATATTTTACTGTAACTATGTTGGGTATTTATGGCCATAGGTCTTGGCTGCAGAATGCAAGACAAGAATGAAACACAAGACAACTGTCAGCATTTCCAAGTAAGAGCTTCAGCCAATTTACATTTCTTCCCTGCACCACTCGTCACCCTCTGTCCGAGGAAGTTGGTGGTGGGGCCAGCTATAGTCTCTAATCTCCGCTATGCCAAGGCACGTGAAGGGGAAAGTGGATGAAATTTAGGTTCCTGTTCACTTTTTATTGGTTTCCAACTCCCATGTACTTACTCTATAATATCCACAGGATATTATGTATACATGAAAAATACACTATAGTGTGTATATATATATATGTATATATATATTATATAGTGTATATAATATGGTGTATATATATATTATATAGTGTATACTATATTATATATACATAGCACCTGTATAGTGTATATAATACACACGGGGGATCCCTGGGTGGCGCAGCAGTTTGGCGCCTGCCTTTGGCCCAGGGCGCGATCCTGGAGACCCGGGATCGAGTCCCACATCGGGCTCACGGTGCATGGGGCCTGCTTCTCCCTCTGCCTATGTCTCTGCCTTGTGTCTGCCTCTCTCTCTGTATGACTATCATAAATAAATAATATTTAAAAAAAAAGATTTAAAATACACACGGCATATTATGTAGTTTGTGTAAAATTACCTAAATCTTCAGAGATCGGTGTCAAAAGAGGAGGGCCCACTTCCTGTTCTATATAGTCAGGCTCTTCTCCTTTTTCTTCTTTTTCCTCATCCTCCTCCTCTTCCTCCTCCTCACTCTTTTGTATGGGGTTAAACCAATTACAGCGACCCTGGGAATGAGTGTTGCAACATTTAGTCGTCTAATGAAGACCTTAAAATATTGAAATATTTATTCAGATTAAAGCAGTTACCTGCAGAAGGTCCTACTATGTGGGAATTTAATCAATCATTTATTCATTCAACATCCCTGGTGCTAGGTTTTTGATCTAGCATATTTCAAGCAAAAAATGCTATAATTTATTTCACAAATTTGCCAACTGCTTAAAGTTACCGAACATTTATATTTTAAAATCAGCAAAATCTTAGTGAGAAAAATATGTACTTTACTGATTTGTAATAAATAATTTATGTGAAAATGATAAGGTGCTGTTATTATTAGCAACAACGAATTTTTGAATGCGATAATAAAGTTAGGTAAGGAGGTTTGGGGTTATTTCTCATTTAAGTGACTCTTATCCAGAGACATATAAGAGTACCTCTTCCATAGATCAGATGCAATGATTTTTGACCTACAGATGAGACAGTACAGCAGGGTGATTAAGAGGATGGATGCTGGATCCATTCTGTGCATTCACAGGTGACCCTGTTGCCTATTACCTATAATCCCCTTTTCATATTTTCTAAACTCTCTGCCTTGATTTTCTCATCCGTAAAATGAGGATAGTATTAGTCTCTCATACAGTTATGAGGCTTACATGAGATAATATATATAAAGTGCTATTAAGAGCACCTGGGAGGGGATGCCTGGGTGGCTCAGAGCTTGAGCATCTGCCTCTGGCTCAGGTTGTAGTCCCAGGGTCGAGTCCCGCATCGGGCTCCCTGGATGGAGCCTGCTTCTCCCTCTACCTATGTCTCTGCCTCCCTCTCTGTGTCTCTCATGAATAAATAAATAAAATATTAAAAAAAAAAGAGCACCTGGGAGAAGAGGTGCCAAATAACTGCCAGATAGCACTGATTATTTTCATGTTTGTTATATTTTATTTTTCTTGGTATAAAAGCTCCATGTATTATAGAATAAAAAGAACTGCTCCCCAAACTAATGCACCTATCTATATTTGACGTATAAAACATAATTATAATTCATTAAAACGATAATTAAATCACAAATTATAATTAAAATATAATTAATTAATAATTAACCTAAATCCTTACATAACTTGTCAAATTCCCCCTAGACATATTTATTTTATTTCTGTTTGGAACTAAAAATTCAAAGATCCCAGATCTAGACTACTCGGCAATTTTGTACTACTCTGCTTTTATTTGATTTTTCAATGGTTTCTTTGTCTAGGGTCTGGAGAACATTGTTTTGTATATATTTGTGCATTGTAGAGAGACTTTAATAAAAATTTGCTGATTGGCTGATAGATCGAGAATTGCAAAACCCCTACCTGAGAGAGAATGTGTTGCACATGATGAACCCAATTGGATAGAGATTCCACGAGATCAATCACTTGGATGCCTTCAAAATCAGGGTTTTCTTCAAAGCTGTCTCGCCTACCTTCCACCTCCTCCTCCTCCTCTCCTTCCTCTTCGCCAAACTGATAGAATCCCAGAGGGCTGACATGGGTCCCTGCTGAAATTCTGGCAATTTGTGCTCGTAAGTAATTGCTCTCATTGCCTGGGAAAGGCGGGTAGCTCACAATGGGAGCATCTAAACGCCCAGTGAAAAACTTCTTGATTTTTCTTGCAATGACTATTTGTGCAGGTGTCACCGATGGTAACTTCACCCACGGTCGGCCTGGTTCATTGCAAACAAAATACACATACTTGTTGGCCCCTGTTCTGCTTTCTTCTTTCGGGGTAGCCTGTGGGGTCTTGTAAAACGCCCTGGGTAATTCATCTTCGTCGTCTTCGTCAGCTCCACTGTCTCCGTCATCCCTCTCTTCAGGGACATCTTCGTCTTCTATGTCCTCTTCATCCTCGCCCTCCCGGAATTCTACTTCAGCCACCAGGTAATTCATTTCCAGACCCAAGATCTTGCCCCAGAAGCGGCATCTTTGGATTGGGTGGGTGTCAGTAAGCTGCTTGAGTGCGAGAAATATGCGATAAGTCTCATCTGTGCCCAAGCCAACTCCAGCTTGTTCAAAATAAAAGGCTGACTCCATTAGGTTTGGGAGAGAGTTTTCTGCCTGGGGATACAAACGCGGTGGTTAATGCTCTATCTCTAAGGGAACTGCTTGCTTCCTTTTTCCTTTATCCACATCTTGCTATGAGCTCTACTTTCCTCCTTCCATCACGTCTTCGACATTCCTTGCAAGGCTTAGAGCAAACTCTGATCATTCCTGTATTCCAATTTTTCTCTCGTTACTTACAGATCTAACTTTTACTGTTGTGTCTTATACTCACCAATATGAGAGTTGCCTCATTGTATGTGTGTGTCTTAAGGATAATTGAATAGCTACTAGAAATAATAAAAATTCAACATCCTCTTTTCATAAAAAAAAATACTTAAGTGGTCCCTTTCCTATCCTGAAATAACAAAATATAATCTACCTCCCTACCTACATTTAGACAAAGTTTATATCTGTTCGTATAAATTACCACTTTTTCTAAGAAAGCAGTATTTATTGTGTACATCTGATCATAGATAGGGTAAATAAAAATCAATATGGCCCTCTATATAGGGGAATATATAGGATAAATAACAAAAAAATAGAAAACAAGTGCTCAGACGTGACTGCCGTTGAAAACATAATTCAGTCAGGTATTTGCCCCTACTTATAATAAATACTTTGAGGTTTAACATAAGGAAGAAAATAAAAAATGATATTATAAAGGGAATAGAAATGAAAAAGCAAAGCCTCAAGTGGACTCTAAGAAAACATCTGTGAGAAAGTAGAAAGTAACTTTAAGTAAGATAGGGATCATGTGCAAGTTTTAAATAAAGACAAATTTTAGACCTTGAAGATGGAGAAATTGAGAGCACTTTGCTAATTCTTACAAGTGATCTGCCCTTGTTTATGTTATATTTTTGGTGTCAAAATAAGCACAATGACTTTTTTACAACCTTCATCACTTACATGTTTGGCATCTGTCGCACCCTTCACCTTTTTTTCTTTTTCTTTCTTTTCTTTTCTTTTTTTTTTTTTTTTATTTGAGTGTAGTGGGCACAAAACATTGCATTAGTTTCGGGTGTATCCATAGTGATTAGACAAGATTATACACATGCGGTGCTCACCACAAGGGCACGATACTATTACAATATCATTGACTGTATTCCCTACGCTACATCTTTTATTTCTGTGACATTCATTTCAAAACTGGAAGCCTGTATCTCCCAATCCCTATCACCCATTTTTCCCATCCCTCTGCCCCTCTCTCCTCTGGCAAACATCAGTTTCTTCTCTGTTTTTACAGGACTGATTCTGCTTTTTGTTTGTTTATAAACCTTGTATCTTTTTAGATTCCATATATGAGTAAAATTATATGGTATTTGTCTGTCTCAGTCTGACTTATTTCACTTAGCTTATACATTCTAGGTCCATCCATGCTGTCACAAGTTCATCCTTTTTTATGATTGTGAAATAATTCATTATCCTTATCCATTTGTCTTTCAGTGGACATTTAGGTGGCTTCCATATCTTGAAATATTGTAAATAATGTCCTGCAATAAATATAGGGATGCATACATCTTTTCAAATCAGTGTTTTTGTTTTCTTTTGGTAAATATTTGGTAGTGGAATTATTGGATCATATGGTATTCCTTTATTTAATTTTTTTAATTTATTTTATTTATTTATTCATGACAGACACAGAGAGAGAGAGAGAGAGAGGCAGAGACACAGGCAGAGGGAGAAGCAGACTCCATGCACGGAGCCCGACGTGGGACTCGATCCCAGGTCTCCAGGATCACACCCTGGGCCGAAGGCGGCACTAAAGTGCTGGGCCACCAGGGCTGCCCCTATATTTAATTTTTAGAGGAACTTCCCTACTGTTTTCCACAGTGGCTATCACTCTTCATCCTATACTGTCCTTTAAAACTATTTCTTCTTAGTATCTAATTGGCTCCTTTTCCTTTATTGAGCCCTAAATATTCATGTCCTCAAATTTCAGTCATCATTCAGTACTTTATGCTTGGAAGATTGCTTCCACACACTTCAAATGTTATATTGTTGTTCAAAATCTAGCTCTCTCACTCTGACTTTACTCCCATGTTCTACACCTGTGTTTCTAGTCATGAGAAATTTCAGTTGAATAGTCTGCATATACCTCCAATTAAGATTGCATTTCATATTTCTCTCAAAATCTTCTCTTTTTACTATATACCCTCTTTGCCAATAATATCACCATTCACTCAGGTTCCCAAAGTAATTCCATCACCCTATTTCTTCTCACTCTCTACACTTTGATATTTAATTAGAGTCCTATTGATTTTACCACCTAAAAAGCTATGCCCATTACCCCTTCCTCTTTAGCTCATTTCTTCCATACTAGTCTCCATCCTGACTCCTTATCCTGTCACAGAAGGCTTCATATGCTCTTCTTGCCCTGTTCTAATCTTTCTTCTTTCATTCTCCTCCACATTATTTCCAGAGTTACCTTTCTAAACCAAAAGTAAGATCATGCTATTTTCTATTAAAAGCTTCTATTGACTTCCCATCATACAGAAGAAAGAAATTTCTTATCAGTGCACAAGAACAGTCTGGCTTTAAGCACTGTTTGCTTTGTTTCTATCACTTCCTCAATCCCAGGTTTCACTTTCCCAAACATTACATAATGTCTCCTGACTTTTTATTGCTCCTTTTGCTCAGAATTTATTCCTTATATAGTCTTTGTCTCATGAACCTCTACTTCTCCTTCACGACCCAAATGAAATATCACCTCCAGTACAAAGCCTTGCCCAATTCCCGGTAGTGGGAATTAATGGAGTTAGTCGCTCCATTCTGTTTAATGGCTTGTAAAAACAATGTAACCATTCATTAAATTCCCAGTATGTGCCAAAGCTATCATATATAGTACTCTACCCCTTGAGTTGTTGACATGTGATTATCCCTGAGGCTTGGAAAGTTTCAGTCACTCACTCATAGTAACACAGTAAGTTAAGGGATTGAGCTATGATTCTAATTCAGGTGTAACTCCAAAGTTCACATTTTTTCCCACCAAACAAGGCTATCTCTATTTTTGCGCTGATCAAATAGTGTTACAGCCTTTTCTGCTTCTTTCACTAGACTGTCCTGACTTAAGTTGGGCAGTCTTTTTTATGTGTGTATCATTTCACGTGTATGTCTTTCTCACGTGTAGCTGGCATGCAGTGGGTGGTCACAGGGCTTTTGAATTACTGGGTTAACAAATAAATGAAAGCTGAAAACTAGGAACAGGAATTCTCATGTGGTCAAAGACAGGAATAGAAACATGAACACTCTCCATCTTAAGTCTGAGACAGAGTTGGTCACATAGCTCATATTTCAATGCTTCCAAAACCTATGCGTCTTCCTGTTCCTGCATCTTCCTACTGCCTGAGGTAGAACTTTTAATCTTCATCTGATGGCTCAGCTCTTCTTGGCTCTAAAACCAATGCTACTCCTCAATAGGAAGAATTTATGAAACCTGATTAAGGGGTTCAAGTTCCAGGACCAAAACACCTCATTTTTGTTTTCAGCCCTAGTTTTAGGATGCAGATCTCTACCTTTAATACTGTACCAATGGAGGGCCCAATGCCCTATTCTTTATACTAGAGACTGATTTCTCTTTGATAAACTCCTCCATGAGAGTGTCTGCCTGTTTGATCCCCACATGCTGATTGCCCCCAGACTTGTCATCTCTCTGTGTGTGTGGCTGTCTAACCACATGTTTGAAGTAAGATATTTTCAGAAAAGTTTCAGCTGATGTCAACTCCTTGGCACCTAAGACCTGTTTCTTCCGAGTACTCTGTATTCCACTGTGTCACAAAGGTTGCGGAGCACCTTACCCTCCTATCTTTTTCTTGACTGAACTCTCCACCCTTCTGAAAATACCTTACACCAAACATCAACTTTGCAAGCATATAGGCAGATTTTAAGGATTCTAGTGGTACTATAACGGGAGCTCAGTAGATATATAGTATAAGTTACTCAGCATAAATTATAACCATATGGGCATCCAAGAAACAGAATACTTGATGCTATTTTAAAAATATCTGGAGCAAAAATTTCTGTGGTACAATAATTTTATTCTTTAATGATAGCTTTTTTATCTCTGACACCAGCTTTCTCTGTAAATATTTTCAAAACACATTGTCTATAGCTATTAAAATAAATATTTTATCTCTCTCTAGTTGTATTATGTCCCATTGATGTAATATGCATACTATAAGGAATTCCGTTGCCTTGGAAAATAACGCAAAAAGAGGTACTCCTAATTATTCTAGTAAATTAATGGGGAAAATAGGCAACTTGTTTTAGAGCCCAACTTTTAACTATCTGTCATTAATTCACTCATTCAACAAATATTTAATAAGAAACAGCTTTAGACCTATATCTATACCAGGTACTTTGGAGAATATGAAAGATGAAGGAATCATTTTCTCTTATAACAAGAAGCTCAATGCCACAAACATAAAAACTAAGCCTATGAAATATTAAAACAGAATGTGAAAAAATAAGAAACTCTAAATAAAGAAATGAATGGTGTGAAATGAGATTGCAAATACTATTCAGGAAACTATAGAAGGCAGTCAATATGAATTTCAAGCCACACGCACTCATCTCAAAACCCGAAGATCGCACTATTCAAATTTATAGCCATGACTCACTATTTCATCTTCCAGTTCTTGGTCGGCTCCCTCCAAATTTCCCTGGAGAAAAAGAGCCTTTTGCTTCTCTGCTATTTCATATGTTGGAAGCATCTCATTCTCATTTTGGAGTGTATCTAATTTTTTCCTAAAATGTGCCATCTTCACATCTTGGCTGATACTTTCAATGATGTCCACAGCATTTTCAGGACGTTCATCTAAGACCTTCGTGAGCATATCAGAAAGATGATCATATCTACCCGAAAAGAGAAGATTCCAGGTAACATCCATGTCAAAAAGGCTTTGAAGAAGCATTACATGCAGACTCAATTAGTTGGTTTCTAGGAAACTTCAACAACTCAAAGCCTTCAGAAATTTTAAGTGGATAAACACAGTAACTTCATCTGCCACAAAGATTCTACCCTAGAATCTTCCTTATTTGATATGAATATTTAACTTATTTAAAAAACATATTACAGCAATTAGAGTCTTGATTTGCTCCAAAAGGGGCCATAAATGCCATTAAATTGAGGACTCTACATCCAAATTTTCATTTTATTTTTCCAGTTTTAATATGTTTACATTTGATTTATTTATAGTTCTTCAGACAAGATATTGTATCAGTGTGTCTTAAGAAGTCCAAACCTGAAAATGCCTTTCTGTCAAATTATAAAATATGTTTATTAGATTTTAATTCACAATTATAGCTTTTTCAATTTGGAAGCTATAATTAATATATAATTATATATTATTATAATATGTAATAATATAATTAATAACTTAATAGAATGACAGAAAAGGAGGAAGCAATTCTTTTTGTAGGCTTTTTATTCAACAGAGTAAAACCAATATCAGATTTTGTGTTTTAGTAAAAGACTGTTTTAATCACAACAGCAAAAAATATTTTTCATGGCTGTCAAATAAGATCTGCAGATAAGAGAGAATTAAAGTCATCTGTTACTGAGCAGTTTTTAAATGCAGGCTCTACCGTACTTAGAAGATAATAGTGAATATTATAAGAGATGTCAATTTATGACCTCAGAGACTTAGCATTTGAAAATAAAATTTAGATATTTAAGTAATGTCAGTTACAAAATAATTCAGTAAAAGAAATTTTTCCATTTCAATGTTTTATGTTCAGTTTTAAATTGTTAGTGAACTCTCAAGTATTTATAATGAGTTTTTCTGGAATTTTAACACTGTTTGTAAATTCATACTTGTTATTTAACCCAGAGAATTATGACTATAAGTTTATATGAGAAATTCAAATAGAATCCACTACTTCACATTCTTGAAGCTTAGTAAATAAACTGTAGCTTAAAACAGTATTTTAGAAAAAAATCTTTTGAATTGTCAGTCTAGGGTTTTGTGGAAGATTTCTCACATTAAATATTAACTTGAAAAAATTCTTTAGACCTTAAAATTATTGTGACCAATTCTCCTAGTTTGCCCCAGACTAAAGGGTTTCTCAGGATGCAGAACAATCAGTGCTCAAATCAAGACAATTCTGGGTAACTGAGATAGTGACTCACCCCCTCACTGGCCTGGTGAGGCAGGGGACTCAAAACCAAGCCAGACAAGCACCAGGATGCCATGCACTCCCTATCACTGGTAGACAATTACTTTTTATAAGCATCTAGGAGAGATGCTTGGACTTCACTGTTTTCATGATCTATTTTAAACCCAAGATTCCATAATCCCTACGTTTTATTTCTGTGTGCAAAGGGTCTTTAAAGAAGTTAAAGGAATCCCCATCAAAGATCTGTTTTGAGTTCTGTGATGCAAAGAGTTACTAAGTCACTCTCTCCTACAAATGCAGACTTTTCAAATATATTTCCATTCACACACTTTCACACAAAGATACTCACACTCCCCTTTTTCTTTTCCTCCTCCTCCCTCATTTTTCCCTTTAAGACTTACAAATTTAAGCCAGACTTGCTACTGGTCTTCAGTAGGTAAGCCTTAGCACTCTGAATGGCAATCTCAAGCAGGCTGGGGGCCACTTCCGAGACCCCAGGCTCAGCACAATCCAGATCATAGTTACTGTTTGAGTCTTCCTCCTGAAAGATGTTAAATCTCAGCTCTTTTTGTTTAGAGTTGTTCTCACTCACATCTTCTGGGCCATACAGGTGGTGTCCGGTTTGCTGAGACTGTTGAAAGTTGTTTCCTTCTGACTGGCACGTTTGAGGAGCAGTTGATTCTCCTTTATCAGATGATTGTTCCAAATGAGGGGAACGAGGTGTCCCAGCTTTGGGATCCACATCAGGGGTTTTGTCCGACTGCCAAGGTGTGCCAAGCTCCTGTCTGGCCAGAGTCAGGATAGAAGGAGGGGAAGGGGCCTCCTGAGGAGGGGAAGGTGCAGATGATGCATCTGGTCCTGTGAAGTCATCCAGAGGAGTGCTGGTTCTAGACTGTGGGCTCCGAGGAGGGCTGCTCCTGGGTTGGGGTCCTCTTTCTGGCCCCTGCTCCAACTCCAGGGGCTCAGATAAACCAGACTCCGGATCTTGGGAAGAAGCCACTGTTATTTCTTCCCATGGCCGCCCTACTTCCCCCACTTCTTGGTCTGCCTTTTCTTCCTTTGCGGATGTCAAGTCTTCCATGGAAGGAGTCGAGAAAAAACGACGTTGTGGATGAATGGGGCGTGCAGATATGGAAAGAGGCAACGCAGGGCAGTTACCTTGTTGAGGTCGGCTGAGCGATTCCTGGGTCCCAGCGGCTCTGCAAGTTGCAGCGTCCTATCTCCATAGCAACCCCAGGCTAGGGTTCCTCGAAGGGCAACTACGCACACCTGTTGCCAGGATTCCAGGGAGGAGACCAAGTAAAGTGAAAATCCTAGATTTGTGATTTGGTGAAGTCTCTGCTCCTCTTCTTACCGCAGCCAATCTGACCTGCTAGTCGACCAGTCTTGGCTGGAAACCTGAGAACTGGAGCCTGGAGAACAAAGGAGGAGGAGCTTCAGGATCCAGCGCGGGGTGGGGGGCTTGCCGGGTCTGATGGTTTGATTCAAGTTGGCACAAAGGGGCGAATCAAGCATTAATGGAGACATAATGCATTTATAGATTGAGTGTGTGTGTGTGTGTGTGTGTGTGTGTGAGAGAGAGAGAGAGAGAGAGAGAGTGTGAGAGTGACACAGGCACAGACGCAGACGCACCTTTGGAGCCACGAGGTGTGGGTGCCAATGAGATGCCAGTGTGCGGACCAGTGTGCAGACCAGCGGCATCTAAGACTTACCCTTAGAAGGCAGAGCTGTCTCATCTGCGCCCTCCAAACTCGAGAGACTCGGAGGATTAACAAGGAAGTCCCGATTTTTGTTCTTCCCCCCTCTTAGGGAATATGCCAGAGGGGTAAGCAGAGTATTACCTTGATGGTGAAGGCAATGCAGAAGGTTATCCTATACATAAATAATGCAGCTCATAGGTTTACTTGTTTTCTAGTGATTGAAATTCAACTTAACCCTGAAACTATATTGGCATAGCATAATCCTTTTTTTTTGATCATATAAATGTGAATTCATAATTTTGCAATATTTAAGGTCATTACTATGACTATTAATTCGTATTATTCATGAAGAAGGTTTAAAGAATGAGACCATATATTAATTAGTCCTTAATCTTTGTTTGTCCTTGTATCTCTCTTTTAATAAACTAATACTTGGTTTTTGACCCTTTACATTGATATAACTTTCAATTAGCAAGATGTTGGTCATTAATTTTAACTTCATGAAATAACATAATACTTAGCTCTTGCTCACTCCCAATTTAGTGGGAGAATTACAGGGCTCTTCCATAAAACTGTGGACCTTTATCCTTCACAAAATACACATGTCTGTGCACACAAAATGTTGCATATAATTTCTGCTGGTTCAGGAACTCCTTGAAGTGAAACTCCTCAGAACAGAACCCCTGGAATAGACTTAAAATGAAAGAAAAACTAGGGGGATCCCTGGGTGGCTCAGCGGTTTGGCGCCTGCCTTTGGCCCAGGGCGCGATCCTGGAGTCCTGGGATGGAGTCCCGGGATCGAGTCCCGCATCGGGCACCCAGCATGGAGCCTGCTTCTCCCTCTGCCTGTGTCTCTGCCTCTCTCTCTATGTGTGTCTCTCATGAATAAAGAAATAAAATCTTTAAAAAAAAAAAAAGAAAGTAAGTAAGAAAAACTAGAATGATGAATTAGGGGAGGAAGGCAACTGAAAGGAATAACCTTAAGAAAATGTCTGTTATTTTTCCTGCTTCATTTCCAGCCCAAACATCTGTCTAGGCTTCGACTCTAATCCTAAAGTTTTTTCTCATTATTCTTAAAATAACTATCAAAAGTCTTGGCCTACTAACCTTTCCATTTTCATCTGGAGCCACTCTTCCCTTCTGGATCGGCAACTTAGTCCCCTGATTTTTCTTTCGTTCACTCAAATGTTCCATATTCCTTCTTACCTCAGAGCAATTGCACATGCTGTTTCGTTTGCCTGAAAAGTTTTCCCCTGTTGTTCCACTTAGTTCTTTTCCTTAGAAAAACCTTCCTTGATCCCATAGACAATCTCAGTTTCCCTTATTATGTGCTATCATCATACCCTGTACTTTTCATTCTTAGCATTGATCACAATTTGCCATGGTAATGAACTACTAGTGAGTTTTACCTCCAGAGGCTTCCCCAGGTTCTTGAAGACCAAAGGAAAAAAACCTTTTCTACTTTGAGCAGGGGACAGGGGAAAGTAACCATTCCCAGAAATACGACCAGAGCTTTCTGTTCTCCTTAACAAGGTTTGCCCTCTAGGGAAGGCATTTTACCAGAGCCTAACTAATTTTTACAAGGGTTTCTCTGGGCTTTTTTCTGAAGCATAATTGATCTGAGAGATATCCAAATCTAGCACACCCTAGCCTTCCTATATCACCTGAGGTTAGAGAGGGGGAATAAAGCTGAGAAGCAGTTGTGAAGTCCACACCTCAGCAAAGATATTTACAAAGAACTGAGACCTAATTATAGGATTATGGAATGCTTCCCCTTTCTCTACATCTTACCACCCATTCAGTGGGGCTTCTGTATAATAACAGGGGGTAACACTGGAAAAACTGCAAACCTGAGATCCATTTAAGGAGGAGTCTCTGGAGAAACCCAAAGACAACAGAGGACCCAAAAACAAGGACACTAGAGGAAATTTTATCCTCTGAAACTACAGCGGCAGCAAACAGTAAACACATCCTAACTCTTAACAAGATAAATATAATACCTCACACTAATGGTCTGTGTATCTCAGTTCCTTTTACCTAATAGATCCTTCCAGCTTTCCATAAAAAACTTACAATGCATGTTAAAAGACAATAAACAGTCTGAAGAGAAAAACTAGCATCAGAACCAGAGTCAGATATGGCAGTTTTGGAATTATCAGACTTGAATTTAAAGTAACCATAATAAACAGGCTGAAGGCTTTAATGAAAAAAAGTAGACAATATGGAAGAACAGATGAGTACTCTAAGAAGAGAGATGGAAACTGTAAAAATCAAAAGGAAATGCTGGAAACCAAAATCATTGTAGAAGAAATGAAGAATGTATCTGCTGGGCTCATCAGTTTAATGGACATGGCTGAGGAAAGAATCAGTGAGTTTGAAGATATGTTCATAGAAACTTTTCAAGCTGAAAAACAAAGAGAAAAAAGAATTAAAAAATAGAAATAAAATGAACAGAATATCCAAGACTTATGAGATAATTATAATAGGTGTAAAATAAACCTAATGGAAATAGCAGAAGGTAAAAAAGAAAAGAACAGAAAAAAATATTTGTAGTAATAATGGCTGAGAATTTTCCAAAATTAATAACAGACACCAAACCACAAATCCAGACAATTAAGACAACATACAGGATAAATACTGAAATATGTACATCTAGGCTATATAATATTCAAACTTCAGAAAAGCAAGACAAAGAGAAAATCTTGAAAGAAGACAGAGGAAAAGAACACTTTACCTATCCTACAGAAACAAGGATAAGAATTACATCAGACTTCTCTTTAAAAACCATTCAAGCTGGGGCACCTGGGTAGTTCAATCAGTTAAGAGTCATGGTTCCAGGGTCCTGGGATTGAGCCCCAAGTCAGGCTCCCTGCTCAGCAGGGAGTCTCCCTCTCTCTTTGTTCTTCCCTCTCCCCCTACCCCACCCCTACATTCACCTGCTCTCTCTCTCTATCAAATAAATAAGTAAAATCTTTAAAAAAAAATTCAAGCAAGAAGCGAGTGAAGTAAAAAATGCAAAGATTTGAAAGAAAAAAAAACACAAATCTGGAATTCTGTATCCAATAAAATTATCCTTCACAAGTGAAGGAGATATAAGGACTTTCTGAGATGAAGATTTGCTCCCCGATGACCTGCCTTGCAAGAAATGTTAAAAGATTGTTCCTCAGAGAGGAGAATGATACAGATCAGAAAGTCAAATCTACACAAGGAAAGAAAAAGTGTTAGAATACATAAATGAAGGTAAAATCAAATCTTTACTTTTATTACTTTTAAGTGAGTAACAGATAACAGTTTGATCAAAGTAATAAGAAATGATTATTGGATAAATACAGCTTATGCATAAGTAAATTGCCAGCAGATGGATTTGGGTTCAGTTACAGAGAAAGGAAAAATTCTCTATAGGTGTTAACAAGGTATGCTACTTTGGGTTATATATTGATTGACTGCTGGTTTTATCTTCAGAATGTCCACAAATATGAGTCTTTTTTAAAAAGACTATATTTATGCATGAGACACACACACACACACACACACAGAAAGAGAGAGAGAGAGAGAGAGGCAGAGACACAGGCAGAAGGAGAAGCAGGCTCCACACAGGGAGCCCGACGTGGGACTTGATCCCAGGTCTCCATGATCAGGCCCTGGGCTGAAGGCAACACTAAACCACTGAGCCCCCTGGCTGCCCCACAACTATGAGCCTTATGATCAGATGTCTGTTCTGCTGACTTCTCAATAAATGCTTAAAAACAATTGCTGTTTTGCCAAATCCAAAGGTTTTGGCCCAGTTCAAACAAAAGTAGGTAAGGTGGTTTCTCTACAATGGCCGTCTCTACTCCCTATTAAAATGGATTGTCAAAAAAAAAAAAATGGATTGTCACGTCAATTTTTCACATTTCCCCCTTTTGAACTAGATCTTTCTCTGATCTATTGCTGATCAACCATCAAGCATCAGTGATCCCTTGTCACCAGGCAGGCTCATTCTCAGTGTGTCATGTCCACATAATGAGTAAAGTGACTTTCTTAGGCTCCCTAGGCCACAGCTGAGCAACATTAGTGCCAAAGAAGAGAAAGTCTTTACCATCAAGTCTTAAGGCCAAATACCTCCTGCAGTTTCTGGAGCTTCCTCATGTAATGCTCAAAGCCTTAGAAATCATTTCAAAATGCTGAGTGACATTTTCCTAGGTGACACCCTTATAACATTAAGCTATATAGAGGACACAAAGTTTTATAATGAGAAAAATTCCAATAATAACAAACAAAATGCTGAGTCCAAATTAGAGGATTGATCTGAACCAGAAAGCAATCAATTTCTGAGGGCAGCCAGCTAAAAAGAAATCAGCAGGCACTGCATTTGACACTTGGATTGTCCAGATTTTATCTAGTTCTGTTTCTTCACCAGGAGTGTTTATACCCAAGTACAACCAGAGGTGTTTAGCCCAGAACAAACCCCATGTTGTTCTGCTAGCAGGCAACCGAGAACAATTCCATTAGTGAATACAACTGTGCAGGGGAGTTCAAAAGTTTTTCTTGGATGGCTATTGCTTTAGCAACAGATTTAACAATACCCCTCAGGATATCAGAGAGATTTCTGCTGGTGTATTCAGTTATGGCAGTGTCTACCAAAGGAAGAGTAATCTTCCAAGCCTGGCAGCTTTGCTGGGGTTGACACCACCAGTCATTGATCACCCTTGACTGTATGCGCTGCCAGTGTCACACTTTAGCTTGTGAAGTAACTTTAAAGATGATGTCTAATGCTAAGTTTCTGATTGGTTATGCAAATGAAATAGGTGTGACAAATAATCCAATTGCACAGCAACCCTTATTTTGACAGGGGCTTAAACAGTGTGTTCCCTGTAAGTCCTTTTGCCAAATACAAGTCAAAGTATATCCTGAGGAAGCATAAATTATGGAGTCATTAGACACTGTAGTTCGATCAATAAGGTGGACCTATTTTAGTAGGGAAATTAACTTAAGAAAGGAAATAAGGAGTAGCAATATTTTAAAAATATCAACAATCTGAGCATGTCAGAAGTGTTGAGTTATCAAAAGCTAAGAAGTTTGCCGGTATTGTAAAGCAGGTCTAATGTGAAATGGATTAAGAGCAGAGTCAAAATAATGTTCATGAGTATACAGGCCTGGTCCAGTCTTGAGTTACCTGTCCACGTTAGGTGCCATCTTCATTTTCCTAGTAATTTGGTTCAGAGGTCTCCAGCATTTGTATAGAGCCAGATGTCAGGTGGCACCTTCTTTGGATGTGAGATGTGTTCCCAAGGCTCAAGTCCCTAAAGTTTGGCTGCCATGTGGGCAGTGAAGAGGACCTGATATATTCTCTTGCAAGGAGATTTGAAGGCAATTATTGTTCTTATTCATTTCACATCACAAGGGTGGGAGAAAATTTTAAATGTTAGTTTGGAGAGTCAAAGCCGGATATTTGAAGGAACTAGAAGAATTTAGGATTCAGTCCAGCTTCCAGGTATATAACAAAACCTCAAAGACAATTAATAGGACTAGACTCTAATACAGACAAAGATACAAATATAACTTCTCTTTCTACAATTACCCTTATTTAAAAAAAAAAATCAAAGATCATGACAAAACTAATTTGCTTAAGCTTGGCCTGATTATTTATATAAAAACAGCAAAAAGAGTGATTAGCTATATAAACTTTTTAAAGGATTGTTTTGTTGGAACTTTGTAGGCAAGGTACTAGGCCAATTTTTACAAGCAGTTCTTTAAAGCTATCTGGTCATACCTGAGTCTATGCACCTATCTTACAAATCTGTTCTAGTCAAAGCCTTGGCAAGGCAGCCAATTTTTTAAAAATTGTGTCCTGTAATAAGCAGAACAACTTCTCATTGAATTTATGTAAACAACTAACAATATTGTTTGAATTCTAGAGGGATAAGGTAGGGAGGGAAAGACAAATATTTCATCTTTGTTTACAAAGGTATATCTTACCAAATGGTTGACATATTAAGAGAAAAGACTTTCCTAAATCTGGAAAAACAAAAAATTAAAAACTGGTAACACTTCAGTTAAAAAGTTATGAAAATTATAATCCATATTCATCAGTTTGTTAATTACTTCAGTCCTATGTCATTAATACTTGTTCTGCCTGAGTACATTTTTTTCATTAGTTTTGTTGACCTTGCCTGATAATCAACAGTGATAATTTTAAGAAATTTGTAAGGTTTTCATTAAGTCTTACATAATTTGCCTGATGAAGTCGGTACCTGGATATTGTGGAAAGTATACCTTACATGGGAAACACATCAACATTTTGATAACCCATAGTAGGTGGCAGTTGAATGAAGTCCAACTGCAGATGTTCAAAAAATCCAGAGAGAGGAGGTCTGAGGCCTCTGAGGAACAAATTAGCTTTTCTTAAATGCACTAAGGTTAGTAAAACGCAAAAACCAAAAATGGGTTTTGCCAAGGAGCTAGGGAAGGACCATGGAGCCATCTTGGGTTTCCCATAGCCCTGACTAATCACTTAATTTATAGCCATTGTTTACCTATCTTAATTTCTGTGATTCAGGAGTAGACTGTTGTGATGTTACAAGGACACAGGATGGCAAGAGTGTGTGTGGTAATGAGGGGCCATTTTTTGTAGAATCAGAATGTACTTTACACACATGTACCACAACCTATAGATTGTATTGTCCGTTGTTAAAGATGACTGCAATGGTATTGACAAGAAAGTTTGGTTATTTTTGAGACATATTACATTTTAAGATAATACCTGAAATTGTAAGTAATAAGCTGATTCGGGGAATCTTATTAAAAATATTCAAAAGGCTTTGAAATACTTGGTCAAATAGGATCATAAGCCATTGGGAAACAATAGTTATCCATTTAGCTAGCCATGGTGACGATTAAAGACTTTGCAGGCAAAAACACAATGTTAATATTGGGAACCATAGCTCTTTCAGTAGAAAAGACTCAGTTTTAAGTAATCAAAAAACCTGACAAAGCCATTTTTTTTAAGACTTTATTTATTTATTCATGAGAGACACAGAGAGAGAGAGAGAGAGAGGCAGAGACACAGGCAGAGGGAGAAGCAGGCTCCATGCAGGGAGCCCAATGTGGGATTCAAACCCGGGTCTCCAGGATCACGCCCTGGGCCGAAGACAGGAGCCAAACTGCTGAGCCACCGAGGGATCCCCTGGTCTTTTTATTTTAGAGATTTTTTTTTTCATGAGAGACACAGAGAAAGAGAGAGGTAGATACACAGGCAGAGGGAGAAGCAGGCTCCCTGTGGAGAGCCTGATGTGGGACTTGATCCCAGGACCCCAGGATCACACTGTGAACCATAGGCAGTGCTCAACCACTGGGCCACCCAGGCATCCCAAAAATTGGTCTTTTTAAAAGTAAACCAAATCCTAATTTTGCAACAGTGTACTTTTGTTTTACAATAAATTCATTTTAATCTTAGCCAGCTTGACCACACATTAAAATTCCTTTTCAACAAACATTATATGGTCTCATTCATTTGGGGAATATAAAAATTAGTGAAAGGGAATAAAGGGAAAGCAGAGAAAATGAGTGAAAATATCAGTGAGGGTGACAAAACATGAGAGACTCCTAACTCTGGGAAATGAACAAGGGGTAGTGGAAGGGGAGGTGGGCAGGGGGTTGGGGTGACTGAGTGATGGGCAATGAGGGGGGCACTTGGCAGGATGAGCACTGGGTGTTATGCTATATGTTGGCAAATTGAACTCCAATAAAAAACATTTTTAAAAAATTCCTTTTCAAAGATTTCTTTTCCACAGATCTTCTTAAGTTTCCTTTTACACTTAGATTTTGTCCTCAGTATCCCCTCTTTCTTAAAAAAATTATTTATTTATTTATTTATGATAGACAGAGAGAAAGAGAGAGAGAGAGAGAGAGGCAGAGACACAGGAGGAGGGAGAAGCAGGCTCCATGCCGGGAGCCCGATGTGGGACTCAATCCCAGGACTCCAGGATCACACCCTGGGCCAAAGGCAGGCGCTAAACCGCTGAGCCACCCAGGGATCCCCCAGTATCCCCTCTTTAAATAACCAATCACATTACAGGACAAAATTATTTTATTCTCCCTCAACAAAAATGCATTTCCATTTCTCATACCTTCTTTTACACACATCCTACTTTTTGTGATTTCTAGAAATACGTACTTTTTATAGTATAATCTTTGAATAAAGCATAAAACATGTTTGCTAACAGATCCAAATGTTATCTTTAGTTTCTTTGTAATGAGGGAGCCAAAAGTAGATAAGCCTATACTCAGAAATTAATATTTCATTATTTTATCTTATTTGGAAATGATCTAGACATTTAATACACTTCTATCATTTATTTTAATTTAGCAAAACTCTAAAGTTTCAAGTTACTTGAAACTTGATTTTCAAGCTATTGAAAATTTTGGAAGCCATTTTTTTTAAGATTTTATTTATTTATTCATGAGAGATGCAGAGAGAGAGAGAGAGAGAAAGAGAGAGGCAGAGACACAGGTAGAGGGAGAAGCAGGCTCCATGCAGGTAGCCTGACGTGGGACTTGATCCCAGGTCTCCAGAATCATGCCCTGGACTGAAGGCGGCGCTAAACCGCTGAGCCACCGGGGCTGCCCAGGAAGCTATTTTTAAGAAAAAGCTTCACCATAACAAATTATTGTGAAATTTTGTAAGAGAGATGACATAAGCTATGTGTAGAGGCTGCTTTTAGGCAACAGGCTTGAGCAATGGAAAATGAAGCAAGGCCAAAAGGCCCACACCGACCACCCCAGCTAATGCGAACAGGTTCATTAACTCATTGGCCCCAACCAACCAATGTGCTAACCGAGCACAATTCCTGAGGTTGCCCCTCCACTGGAACCCATTCTTATAATACTGTTTTCTAGCTGGACCTCTTCCTGGAATTCCTCCAACTGGTCAGAGATCCCATATATGCAAACCCGCATGGTAATGTCCCTCAAATCACGACCTCCACAAAAACTGTAGAATGTGCCTTTTTTCAGTTTCATGGCCCATCTGACCCTGCGGACATTCTAGAAAACTCTTCTTTTATTCCACCCAGTTGTCTTTCCCCTCTCCCTGAAGGCCCAGGGGCCCCCATGGACTTAAATTGCAAACTTTAGATTTACCCACCGGTATCCCAGGTAAAAATTGACCATGGGGAACAAACCAATTGACTTTTAGTGGACACAGATGCAGCATATTCAGTTAAAGCTAATCTTCACAGTGTCTTCACCAGGAATAGGTTCCATCTCAAGAAACCACTTTCTTTGCTCATCCATTAGAAGCAACTCCTCATCCATTCAAGTTTGAGCGTGAGATCACAGCAATTCAGTCACACCTTCAGGTTCTCCTTCCCATTCTAGTTCTTGGCTATTTCTTCAGACCTTTAATTTGTACAAAATACGGTACCTGTGAAACACAAAAAAGTGAAACACAGTAAGATAAGGTACGCCTATAACTGCTACTGGAACATTAAAGAAGTAATAAGCCGAGAGGACAGGGAATCTGGATTGGCAGAGGGCATGGGATGGAATGGCGTTTTTAGAATACATGAACAATTGTCCTTCATTTACATAGGCATTTTAAAGATTTCTGCCTCTCTTAATCATTAATTATATAATTGATCCTCATCATTTTTGTTAATTTAGTGAAAATATACACACAGCTAAACTTTTATTAATATCGATATCAGACAAATCAGATATGTGGGTTTACTACACTTTCTATCGTCTTCTGTTGATTGATTATTCTCTTCCTTTACCAGTACAACACTGTCTTTGTGGTAAGTCTTAAAGTCAGGTAATGTCATTCCTCTGATTTTATTCTACTCTTTCAATAGTGTTGGCTATTCTGGGTCCTTTACTTCTCTATATAAACTTTAGAATCTGCTTGTGAGTATCCACAAAATATTTGTGGGCTAACATCTATAAAAGGCTGTGATAAGAATTTCAAGACACTATGTGGTCAAATAAGTGGCATTTATTAATAGTAATATTGTTGTTTTTAATACATATTATTAATATATTAAGATCTTAATCTTATTTTGAATTTTGTATTTAGAGACACTCTCTAAAACACTTATACCTGATTACTTTAATGGCACAAATTGTTATTATTTCAGAATTCTCACTTTACTCTTTTTTATAGATCTACTGAAAGTAGTGTTTTTTTTTTATAAGACACAATTTGATTATTCAGAGTACTTGAAAGTAGTTCTGAACATAAAAACAATATAGTCATAATAACATTTAACTGATACAGGTATAATGTGAAAAAATTAATGCACATAAAATTTGAAATCCATTAATCAAATAGGAATATTACAATAGTGCATATTTCTTTTTTTAAATTAATTAATTATTTTTTTGAGAGACAGAATCCTAAGCAGACTCCACACCCACCTTGGAGCCCCATGTGGGGCTCAATCTCACAACCCTGAAATCATGACCTGAGCCAAAATCAAGAGTCAGATGCTCACCAACTCAACCACCCAGGTGCCCTAATTGTGCATATTTCTAAGCCAATTGGTAAAAATGCATAAACTTATTTAGTATGAAAAAAACATTTCCCCCATTTAACTTACCTTTTTTATAGGAGTGAATATGTGTTTTTTTTGTTTGGTTTTTCATTTTTGGGGGGTGAAGGAGTATATATATATATATACACATATATATGTTTTATGAATATATATTTTAAAGAAAACAAGTGGAATATTAGGTATTGTTCTATAACTTACTTTTTTCACCAATAATCATTCAACACCTTTCTAAATTTTGAACATATATATGTGTATGTATATATATATATATGTATTTTTATTAAATAAATGCCATAATCTACTTTGTCCTAATGGCTATTGTGCTAAACTTAGTTTTTAATTTCCTATTTTTTAAATAATGTAACGCTAAACATTCTACTGTAGTTATATATGTTTAGTTCTTAAGGTAGATACTATGTGTTTGTGTGTGTTTTTACATATATGCAATAAATTTCTAGATGTGAAACTTTTGGGTCAGCCGCTATGCACATTTACATTTTTAATTTGTATCGCTAAATGGTAATTAATTGATAATCTGCCATAATTACTACATATTTAAGATGAAAAACCTGGTCCAGCATAATAATTGGCGAATTATTTCAGTTGTATAGCTATGAAAGGATAATGCTAATACTTATAAATTAATCTCAGTAAGGTAGTTGGTTAAATAATATCCTACCTGAAATATTTTGATTCTGTGTAAGGAATTTTCTGATAGGATCCCTGGGTGGCGCAGCGGTTTGGCGCCTGCCTTTGGCCCAGGGCGCGATCCTGGAGACCCGGGATCCATTTCCACGTCGGGCTCCCGGTGCATGGATCCTGCTTCTCCCTCTGCCTGTGTCTCTGCCTCTCTCTCTCTCTGTGACTATCATAAATAAATAAAAATTAAAAAAAATAATAAAAAAATAAAATAAATAAAAAAATATAATGTGATATGTTTCAGTATTTTGGCCATTCAAAACAATTTTGAACTTATGCATGTGCCATATGATACCCTCTTTATGACTTAGCACTTAGATAAAGTACATAAACATGTAATAAACAATTTAATATTGGAAGCTACTGAATGGAAGAATATATTTGCAAGCCATATATTTGATAAGGGGTTAATATCAAAAGTACATAAAGAACTCAGACAACTCAGGAGCAAAAATTCAAACAATCCAATTAAAAAATGGGCTGAAGGGCAGCCCGGGTGGCTCAGCAGTTTTGCACTTGCCTTCGGCTCAGGGCATGATCCTGGAGACCCAGGATGGAGTCCCACGTTGGGCTCCCTGCATGGAGCCTGCTTCTCCCTCTGCCTGTGTCTCTGCCTCTATCTCTCTGTGTCTTTCATGAATGGATGAATAAAATCTTTAAAAAATATATATTAAGAAATGGGCTGAAGATCTAAATAGACATTTTTCCAAAGAAAGCATATAGATGGCCAACATGTGTATGGCCAACATCAATAACCATAAGGGAAATGTAAATTAAAACCACAATGAAATATTACCTCATCTTATTAGTATGGCTACCAGAAAAACAAAAATAACAATAGTGTTGATGAGGATGTGGAGAGAAGAGGACCCTAGTGCTGTGTTGGTGGGAATGTAACTTGATGCAGGCCCGATGGAAAACAACATAGCAGTTCCTTAAAAGTAAAGCTACCATATGATCCAGTAATTCCACTTCTGGGTACTTATCTGAAGAAAATGAAAATATTGACTTGAAAAGATATCTGCACCTCCAATGTTTATTGGAGCATTGTTTACACTAACCAAGATGTGGAAGCAACCCTAAGTGTTTATTGATTAATGAAAAAAGAAAGAAAATATAGTATATTATTTAGCCATAAAAAAGAATGAAATCTTGCCATTTGTGACAGCATGAATGGACCTTGAGGGCATTATGCTAAGTGAAATAAGTTATACAGAGAAAGAGAAAGCTATATAATCTCTCTTATATGTACAGTCTGTATATTTTTTTAAAGATTTTTATTTATTCATGAGAGACAGACAGACAGAGAGAGAGAGAGAGAGAGAGAGAGAGGCAGAGACACAGGCAGAGGGAGAAGTAGGCTCCATGCAGGGAGCCTATTGTGGGACTTGATCCAGGTCTCCAGGATCACACCCCAGGCCAAAGGCAGACACCCAACCTCTGAGCCACCCAGTCGTCCCGTAAAGCCTATATTTAAAACAATAAAACAAAAAATTAAAACTCAAGTTCATGGATGCAAAAATCAGATTGGTAACAAGGAAAGAAAAAAAGGGACAGTTTGGTAGTTGCCATAGGAAGGGGATGAGGTTAGGGTGGGAGAAATGGGTGAAGGGAGTCAAAAGATTTTTTTTAATTAATTTAATATTTTTAAATAAAACAAAAAAGAAGGGGTGCCTGGGTGGCTCAGTCAATTAACTGTTTGCTTTCAGCTCAGGTCATGATCCCGAGGTCCTGGGATTGAGCCCCAAGCATCAGGCTCCCTGCCCAGTGGAGAGCCTGCTTCTCCCTCTCCCTCGGCAGCATCTCTTGCTTGTGCTCTCTTAGTTCTCTCTCTCAAATAAAGAAATAAAATCTTAAAAAGAAAGAAAGAAAAAGACGGGACTTAAGACCCATTTCAGACTTCTGACCTCAAGAAATGTAAGAGAATAGATTTATGTTGTTCTAAGCAATTAAATTTGTGATAATTCATGATAGCAGCAATAGGAAACTAATACAGCTGGTAAACAGTAAACAGCAGCTTTCTAATAGCTCCTTGAATATCATTTTAGAATAAACTCAGCATGGGTATGAAAAAATGGCCCCTATTCCTCCCGGCATTTTATAAAAAGGAGAAGAAGCCACCTTACCAAATAGGTTAGGGGATAGGGACCGATTTGTGCAGGAGGAGGTTTCCTACAATTTCAAAAACAGTCAGTTGGAAAAGAAGTGGGTCCCATAGTGCTTCTTTTTTTTTAGGAACAAGCGTCTTAAAGATTTTCTTTTTATTTATTCATAGAGACACAGAGAGAGAGAGAGAGAGAGACAGAGACACAGGCAGAGGGAGAAGCAGGCACCATGCAGAGAGCCTGACGTGGGACTCGATCCAGGGTCCCCAGGATCACGCCCTGGGCTGCAGGCGGCGCTAAACCGCTGGGCCACCAGGGCTTCCCAGGAACAAGAGTCTTAAAAGGGAAACACAATTTCTTACCAGGTGTATCAACCATCTAGAATAAATAAAGCTCTCCTCTGAGTCCTTTAACCCATTTTGTGGAGGATATATGCATTAATAGTCCTGTCTTTATCCCTTCCTCTCGATAGATGATGATGATGATAGGTGATAGATGATAGATAGATGACGATACATAGATGATAGATGATAGATAGATAGAAAGAAAGATAGAAAGAAAGAAAGAAACTTGGAAATTCAATACAGCTGTGTAAGAACATCAGGCTGTAAGCACCTCATGGGTTGATAGAAGTGCCGGGATCCCAATCTTGTACTTACTCCCCATAAGCTGCTATGTTAATACTGAATAGGTAGAGGAATCAAGCTTCTCACTTTTCTAAAATAATACTATACCTTAGTAGCAGATCACTGAATAATGGCAGAACAGACCAAAACAGAGGAAGTTGATAACTAGTGCTATACTTCAAAGACTTTTCATGCCTATTTGTTGAACCAAATTTTCTAGATATGCTAAAAGACTTTGAAATCTGACATAGATTTCATAGATTCATACCTTCATTGTTTCTTATCCAAAATCTAGTAAGTTATATAATTATTTTGATTTTTATAGCATATGTCAATGTATATATTAATAATCACTAGAAAGTATTATTGGAAATTTGGAAATTTGGCCCAAAAAGTCCCAAGAGAAGAAGGGTGTAAGAATGTATCCTGATCAGTTTTTTTTTTATCCTGATCAGTTTTAATGGAATACATCATTTCATTTTAAAATTCACAAACCATTCTTTCTTAGCTTTAAGGGAGCCCAAGAATTTCCAATCATTGATTATTGACTTAAAAGATCTTACCCTCACGGACTCTGAGACCACCCTGTTCCACCTAGGATTCCACCCCTGCTTCACCACCTGAACCAGGGACTACCTCAGTCAGGGACCTCACTGGAACAGACCTCTAAAATCTCTAATATTGTCCTACTTTGCTCTATCACTTTCCTAAAGTGAGGGAGGCTCCCTCCCTCCACACTTTATCTTCCCATGTATTGCTTCAGGTTCACTTCTCTGCACTTCCTACCTTGCAGATATATACTCATATAATGTCTTCCTTTGCTGCCTGACATGTATGATCTCTGAAGGACAAACACCGTGAGCTACTTCACATAGTTTACCTACTTTGTGTTGTAATACCAAAAATGTACATAAATATTGAAAACCTGCACTCTCCTTTTTCTCAAATCTAAAAATCATCTCTCTCCTTCTTGGCAAAGATGTCTTTGGAGTTGGTGACTGTACAATGAACTCATCCTTTGCATCCATAAGAGCTGTTGATTCATCACTCTTACTGGTTTTACCTTCACTAGGGAATGTTCATGTAGCCTTTTCATTGGGTTTGCCTTAGATCAGTATTTATCCCCATTTTTCCTCTGTTAGCCTTGTTGGCACAAAAATATGAAAGAATGAAGAATAAAAGCTGCAGATGGCAAATACCTCATGCTTTGGGAGATGGAACCCAGGAAACTCTGGAAGCCTTGTTGAACTCCTAGACTATGGTGAGTCACCTACATCTAGTGCAAAATTTAAGGAAACACCCAAATTTCAGTAATTAGGATAAATAACGTTTTCATGCAATAGGTACAAAAATAAATAAAAAATTAATGTAAATAAAATGCTTGGTAAGCAGAATATCCACATTTTATATTGGACAGTGCTTTTAACTCAGGTGACAATATGCTTGTGTATATCACTATTGTTTGAAGTTCTGATTTGGTATCCCTCTCCAATATTATTTTTAAACATTTATTTATTTATTTGAGAGAGAGAGTGAGAGCACATGATGGGGAGGGGCAGAGACAGAGAGAGAGAAACTGAAGCAGACTCCCTGCTGAGCACAGAGTCTGAGGGGGGCTCGATCTCAGCACCCTGATATCATGACCCAAGCCAAAATCAAGAGTCTGACGCTGAACCAACTACGCCACCCAGGAGCCCTGCAATATTCTTGAACTTTCTCCAGCAAAATGATATATCACTTCTTACCTTACTGAGTGGCTATATCAAACAGACTGAAAATAATTAGCATTAGTGAAGATGTAGAGAAATGGGAATCCTTTCCAATGGTGCTGAGGTAAAGGTATGGTCCTTAGAAAGCAGTTTGGCATTACAACTTATAGGTGTTTACTGAAAAGAAATGAAAACATATGCACCTTCAAAGACTTGTCTGTGAATGCTCATAGCAGTGTTATGCATAGTAGCCAAAAATGGAAAATATTCCAACGTCTATCAACTGGTGAATAAACAAAAGGTGGCATATCCACACAATGGAATACTATTCAGGAATAAAAATGAACCACATTTAATACATGCTATAGCAGGAATGAACCTCAATGTTCCCAACAAATGATTAGAGGCAGAACATAGTTTTGTATGTGACTGAGTCGGAGCATAGGAACAGAAATTGGGATGTTGATGGAACTGTTCTAAAATGAATTGTGGTGGTGGTGGCACAGCTCTAAACTACTAAGCATTATTAGGGCATACACCTAAAATGGGTTAACTTTATAGCATAAAAATCATCCCTCAATGTAACTGTTAAAAAATAGCTTAGAGAAAGCTTATCTGACATGCAACTCAGAACATTACAACCATTGCTTACTGCTCCTATGGTCCTATGTTAGGTCAAGATTTGGAAGTAAGTGGGTAGAGTAGAATGATAACAGTCTACTTCAGTTCAGGATTCTCACTAACTGGAAAAATCCCACGATAGCCCATAGTTCTCTTACAAATCTTTGACTTCTTGACAGCTGCTCTCTTTTTTTTTTTTTTATATCCGTCTCTCATATGCTTCAATGGGAGGTGAAAACGACACATTGAATATAGTGAGGGAGAATAAGTAATAGTATCGTAAGAAATGAATGAAGAATCTTTAACTGGCTGTATTCTCAAGGGCAATTAGCCACTTCTGTCTAAAACAAGTCGCCAAATATCAAAGAAAAGATCAAAGTTTTGTTTTCCTAAAACACAAAGGTAAGTACAGTCAGAGCTGTCTTATAAACTAGGCTCAGGCAAAGATTTTAAGAATTGTTGTGAAAATACCTGTCAATTAAACTTGTTTTTAAATTACAAAATCAATTTCTGATAAATACTGAAGAAATATTTTTAAGAATTTTGGACTTTACAATTCCACTGAAAGCCTAATGTAAACGAAGAGAATCCCCATCACCATATCACAGGGAAGTTGATGATTTAGATACAAGATGATCAAAGACATGGGAAGAAGTGCTTGTGCCTGGCACATAATGACTATGTAGCTTGAAATGGCTTGCTCTTATATAATTAATATGTTTAATGAAGTAAATCTTGGAGCACCTGGGACGCTCAGTCAGTTGTCTCCTTCAGCTCGGGTCATGATCCCAAAGTCCTGGAATGGAGCCCGAATTGGCCTCCCTACTCAGCGGGAAGCCTGCTTCTCCCTCTCCCTCTGCCTGCTGCTCCCCCTGCTTGTGCTCTCTTTCTGTACCTGTCAAATAAATAAATAAAAATGGGGGGGGGGTATCTTAAAGGGATTTAGTATCATCCTCATGTTATAATGATATGAAGAGGCACTTGTTGAGAGAGAGGATGAGGCATTGTGAACATCAAGAGAGTTAATTAACTCTTGGTAAAGGTTGAGGAAAAATTGCACAGAATACGATTATGAGAGGAATAGCCAGTTACCACAATATCCTCACATGATTTGATATTGTTAGAAGGTGAGAATTCAATCTTTCATTTATTCATGATTTGCAATGAGTAAGAACAATCTGGGCACTGGTACATTGTCTGGATCTTATCTACCCCAATGTGATGCTTGACTCTCTGTCAGATTGTCTCAGGACCCAAGTAATGCTTGTCTCACCTAGGAACTCATTAAACACACTGGTGGAAAATGAACTTGCTCCATTTCTTGAAATCAGGCAGGAAGCCCTGGTGCATATATGCCACAGACCCTGGCTACAAAGATGCAAAGAGAATTTGGAATTGGAATTTCTGAACATAAATTAAATGCCTTTCCCTAATTATATGCCAAAACAAAGAGACAACCCTCTCCTGAACAGAACCTGAGGAATCCTGGACAATGGAAAAGAGGCCACAGATGGCAAATGATGTAAAGGCAGTATGTTCATATTTATTAATCACTGAGATTTTTCAATAATGATCCAATGAGTGTCAAAGATGAAAGTGTACAATTGGATATATTTCCTTCTGAAAGTGCTTTCTTAAACTATCTGTGTATGGCTTAGCATTCTAGTCTTCATTCACATCCCAGATGAACTTCAGGGGAAAATCTTTCATCTCCCTTTGGAAAATCTTGTCAAACCTTTCATTCTGCTCAACAGTCATGTGATTTTTCCAGTCTCCAATGGTACCTGGGAGGAAAAACAAGGGAATTACATCAGGGAAGAGTCTGAGAAGAGGGGCATTATGCCTTAGCATTGTTGGGAGAAACAGTTTTTGCATTTTGATTTCTCTCCCCACTAAGGCCTCAGTGACTTCTGAATGCGGCCCTGCCCCTTCCCTCTCCCACCTCCTGGCAAGTGGGCAAACAAATTCATCCCCGCAATTATGCTGTAATGTCAGATAATTAGCCCAACTTCTCAGCTGGCAGACACCTGGAAAAGAAGAAAACTCTGGCAGCTTGTTCAGTACTATGCTACAGGCTAGCATGGGCTATGGTAGTTTAGAGAAAGAAGTCCTGCAAAATTTCCATAAAATCAGGTATCAATGAGCTGATTTATAACTGATGAGGACCTGGCAGTTCAGAGAGATGTTTAAAATGTAGCTCAAGGAACTAGAGTTCATAATGGCTGCCCTGTAATGATTCCCTCTTCACCCACTTTAGGTTCACAACAATCTTACTTTAAACTTGTAAACACAGAGTCGTGATGACAGACACAGGCTGATAGAGGGAGAGGCAAGAAAAGAAACACTGATCTTCGCACACACTGAACTGTATACAGACAACTGAAAAAACTGAAATATTAACAAAACTGGAATCATAAACCATAGCAGTGCAGGAGCACTGAATTCCGTGCAGATGCTGCCCGGGGGATCACATCTAAGAGAAAACCGTACCTGTGTGCTCAGTAAACATATGGGGGTGTGCTTCATTTCCACAGGAGATCTGGCTCCTTGTATTTCTTTCTAAGCCCTTTCAGTTTGTCATTTTCGGGTGTAAAGACATAGAAGCACAGAAATTTTTCTTTTTTCAGAGAGAAAGAAATTGCAAGCACAAAGACAATGGCAGTTGAAGAGGGTTTTGTATCTGCACCACAATAGGATGTGCAGGACATAACAGGAAGGTGTTTCCCCACTTCTGGAGGCTCTCAGGTACCAGTGTTTCATATTTTTTAATTGAACAGGTAAATACATATGAAGAGATTAAGTAAGGAAATACTAACTTGAGGAAATCAAAGTGACAATTTCTTGCTACTTGACATAGAGGCATAGCACCCTATGTGCAAAATTGAGGTCTATAATTCCGTTTTATAGATTTTCCGTGTACCAAGCTAGAACATCATAAAATATAATGTAGAATGATTGTATAAAATAAAATAATTTACCATTTTCAAATTTATCAGTTCTATAAAATCTCACTCACCGAGGATATATTATGATAAATGAGATATTCCTATACTTTTTACAGATGTGAAATTCTAGTTTACTAGAGGACACGTGATAGTCCTGCCCAAGAACACAAGCACAGCAAGTGTATATTCTTAATTCAGTCCTGGTGGAGGTTTAGGAAAAATCACAGAGATGGAAGAGCAGCCAGTGACAACCAACAGACCCGTCATTACCTCATCATCACATGCTGAGCCCATGCTAATGAGAGGAAGCAGTCTAAACCTAAATGAACATCTGTTTTGTGGCAGACATTGTGCTAGGTATTGGTAGATTTTCAGAGGCCGTAGAGAAGACCTCGTGATTTTAGGTAACTCATCAGATTCATCCAGGAAACAAATAATACAGTCTCCTAAAGAGCACCAAGAAGAAATTATAGAAAATCATCTGTTAAGAAATGAACAGGCCCAGGAGGGTTCTGTTAGGAAAGTCCACCTACAAGTTTAGAGGATAGACTCTGGTCCTTTTGTACCATAGTACAACACAGCCATTTGCTGTTCAACCTCCTGTTCAAGCTTACCTTTGCGAAGGAAATGACCTTTTACATTCTTTCCATATGCAGTTTTGATTATATCGTCATAATTTGCTAGTGGGTCATACTTCATGTTTTCAAATGTGGCCTTTGTCATGACAGCATCTATATTCTCCTCACTCAATTCTTTCCCCAGAAACTTGCAGATTTTTAACACAGAACCTCTGAGATCCTGAAATACATCAGAGTATGATAAATTATGCACAGTATAAGAAAGAAGACTTACACGAAGGTCACAGCTAAGAATAAAAATAAAAAATGTAGGTGCTTATGTTGGCTAGAAAAATGGACTTGGACCACAAGAAGTGACTTGCTTATTCTTCTTGATAAATTAGTCCTTCAGTGTGCATTATTTTAGAGCACATTTGGCTTCATTACAGACGCTTATTTTTCATTTTATCTGTGTAAGTAAGTCAGCAAGTATTTGGGGAGTAGTTACCACATGTCAGACACTGCCCACATGATGGTGCAAGAGAAGAGAGGCACAGCTGGGACTCGGTGCTGGGAATTCAGTACACAGACCTAGGGGCAGGAGTAATTCCATAACAGAATTTGGAGAAATGTTCAACAAAGATAGGAAATTTGTTTGAGGAATTAATGCAAAAACAGGAAATTTTTGTTATTATCTAGAAATTTCTAGATAGCCCAACTGAAGGTATGGAGTCCAGACAAAAGAAAGAAAATATATGCACTGTTGTGGTTGCATGGAAGGTGTGAGGTTCCAGGTCACAGGACTATCAGAATTTGAATCTCCCTTGTGGAGCTTTATGGGCATGTGCCTAGGAGCAGAAAGATGGGAGATGGGGCTAGAGACAGTGAGGAAGCCATATTGTGAGTAAGGTTACAAGGCCGGCCACATACCTGAATATCTCATTGGTGGGTGGTACAGACTGAACAAGAGAGTATAGGCTTGGTGTCTTGAGCTTGGGGCAGGTATAGCAGAAACCAGTGACAAATACTCAACACATGGCAGCCCTTATGCTTGCCTACCTGTCAACTCTTTCTCTTCTTTCCTGGCTAAGAGATCCCTGATGGTGTTCTGGCAGCAGTGCCCAGACCCCTTCCAGTAATGATCTGGAATGATCCAGATCCTCATGCAATCCCATTGTCCTCTACAAGACATTCACCTAGGGTGGTCACACGACCCAAATTGTGTCAGAAAGATGAAGTCAAAGAGAAGTTTGAAAGAGTGATTGTCCTCCTAGAGAATAGATGGGAGCGAAGCAAGGCAAGAAAGCCCTTCTCCTCCCACTTCGCTCTCTTTCTGCCATGAATTCTATCTTCTGAGGACATGACTTTGGAGCTATAATCACCATCCTGCTACTATGAGGGAAGACATCGTTGTCACAGTAAATATGATAGAAAGGAAAGACAGAAAATGCTTGAGTCATTCACAACATGTTTAAGCTGCCACACTCAACATCAGGATAGGCTGTCTCTGGGTTTGGGTCAATAAGCAATAGAAATTCTTCTGTTTTAAGGCATTTGTAGTATGCCTTAGTATATTATACTAGTATATTGTAGTAGTATTTGACTATAGTAGAAGCTGGATTCTTTCTTTTTTATTATTTATTTTTAATTTTCAAGTCAACATTTAGTTGGCTAAATTCAATAACTCAACATATAGTACATCCTTTAGTTTCAGATGTAGTATTCCAGAATTCTTTCTAATCATACACAGACATTTCATTTAATTTTTCTTACAATACTTAACTACAATACAGACAAGATTAAAGTTTCCCATGAGATGCATCCCAGAATGATGAATATAACATCTAGATGGTTACTAGAATGAATAATGCAGAAAATAGATTTCATAACCCTTGCAAGAGCGACCAATAATCTGGCTCACAATAATCAAACATATGCATGCCCACATAGATAAATAGACAGTGCCTCATGACAGCTGGTTTTTGGAAAGAAAGTTCCAGTTAATTAACTGTAAATGAAAACATGGTAAGCAAACTACAGGAATGATGTAGGAAACACATCTCCTATTATGCTTAATCTGGGATCTCAAATTTGATAATGTTTTTTGGTGTTCTACATATGAACAATCAATCAACTCATTTAGCCAGGCTGAATTGTTTTACAGCTTCTGTGAAGTCACTAATGTCATGTTTCTCACCTTGTTTATCTCCTCATACATCATGAACTGAATGTTGAAGAGGCTTTTGTGCTCATACCAACCTTTGATGTGGTCAAACCAAAGGCTTCCTATAACTGTGGGAAAAACAGATACACCATCAGGCAAATTTGTTGAACAGGTTGAAAATAAGCTATAGTCGTAGGAGGTACAGGAATCTTTACTAACAAAGAAGGAAGAGGAAGTCTGCTGGTAAATTTCAAATTCTCCCTAGAACCTGGTTCTAGGAGCACTATCCACCTTCCCCTAGGAAACAATTAGATTAACTCAAGGAGAAATTAGTCTCTTAAAAATGCATTTTATTCAGGCAGAAAATCATCTTAACATGGGGAGAGAAAAACCAAAACCAGAAAAGAGAGAAAGGAATCCTCTCCTTTTTGCTCCTCCCACAGTGCCCAAAGGCACCTAGAGCTATTTGCCTGCTGCATGCAACAAGAAGTCTTCCTGATGAGTCACTTCAGCTCTCCAGTTGACTCTCCTGTTCCAGATCATCATCTCTACCTCTGCAGGCCTTGCTCCTGATCAACCAGTTCCACTGGCTTCTCAGAACACAAATGTGGGGGGCTGGCTCCTAGGATGGGGGAGAGCATTTTTTTTTTCTTACAAAGCAAACACTTTTATTTTCTATGCAAAGGTGATTCCGAGAATTTATATAAAGGCGGGAAAGGGGCAGCAGGAAGCTCCTGGTGTGGCATCGCCCCTGGGCTCCGTGCCCAGCCTTCTGCTTTCCCTGATGGGACAGTTGGGAGAGCAGAGGGGGCCACCCTGGCCTCAACTGTGCCTGGCCTTCCTGGGTGCCCAGTGAGCTGGTCCCAGGGCCTAGCCTGAGCTCCACCGCATCCGAGTTTGAAGGTGTTAGAAACGGGGGGAGCAGAAGTAGAAGAAAATTGCCTGTGCTGAAACATACATTTCCTTGTTTATTTGTTTTGTTTTGGGGGGGAGGGGGCGAGGTCCCTGCAAGGCCCCTTCCCAGGCTGGGGAGGGACCGAAATGCCATCATAGTATTAGGGACTGGAGCGTCTACAAATATTGAGGGAAACACACAGGCCTAATGTGAGCTACAAGGAAAAAGGACGCCTTCCACGATCGATCCTTGAGGTTTCAAGGATCAAGGATCAAGTAACTCTTGATCTTGAGGATGTGAGTTTGAGCCCCACTTTGGGCATAGAGATGGGCAAAAAATAAAAAAAAAATTAAGAAAAAAATTTTTAAAAAGAAAGGAATATGGAACAGAACTTTGTCAAATAGAGCTCCTGGGAGGTGCCCCTTGCAACATGCAGTGCAAAGCTCCAAACCTGTGATCTCAATTGAGATGCTTCTCTCTGAGCTAGACCAGACAACTGTGTGCTTGTGAAAGACTCTCTTCATGGTTAGATGTAAATATTCTCTGGTGATGTACCTGTAATCTTGACAGTCTCCTGAGAGGGAGCAGGAGTAATCAAAATCTGTAACAACGGCAGGTCATTGTCATCCCAGACAGCCCTACCAACTGGTTCGATACATTGATTACAGAACCCTGTTTGAATCTATTTCATCATTCACTCTCCGTCTGCCCAATTCACTAAGCTTAAAAATTTACTACAGGACACCAAACTTAATACTTACACTATAAATTTTAGTTACCTCTTCCTTCGAGAAATTGTTCCATGAATCTCTCAAAGGTACTTGTAACTTGTAATATCACATTTGTTCCAAAGTGGAAATATGAGCACAAAACATCCTTAGGGTTTCTGTATATGTAAATAATCTGGAAAGAAAGGAGGCATTCATTATTTCTGATGCTTTCATTCTCTCAGAGCTTTACCCTAATAGTTTCCAATTGGATGAAGCCTGTTGTTTTAACTCTACATTTTCCTAGCCACGTCCTGTATATACTCAGCCCTCTTTGTATTTTGGGCTTTCCCTTCTTGGCAATGCCTTTCCTTTCATGATTGGCCTAGTGACTCTCAATTATTCCATAAGACACACCTCACATGGTACCTCTTCTTAACTCACCCTGACAGAGAGCAGCAATATTCTCTTGTCTCTACATCAACAAGCTAATACATGTGAAAATGCCCCATAGCTATAAATTATATAACAATAAGAAAAGCATATTAAGATATTTTCAAATCATCTTAGAAAATTTAGAATGTCTTTTTTCATCCTTCTGTGTACGGTTTACATAGTTCTTATTTATATATCTTCATAGTGTAAAGTACAAGTACTTTGCACAGAGAAGTTAAAGTTACTTCAGGATGTTTGGCATTGAAGGAATATGGGATTCATTCTAAAAACTGTTTATTATAACCAATCAGAAGACTTGCATTCATAAAACAGCTGAGCAACTCAATGACATTAGAATACAAAATATCATCAATCGCTGTCTAGCCCACGCTTATTCAACGTGTATATAGCTATTAGTCAGGGGGCCTGGATGAAACCTAAGGTTTGTATCTTCATAATGGCATGTATATATTTTGTGACTCCTTTGGGAGTCACATCTAGGTTCATAATAGGAAAAGCTTTCATTCACCTACTGCCTCCCTGTACATTGCCTGGAGCCAACCCTTAAGCTAGAAGATGAGCTTGATGCATGTCAGCCCACTGAACCCTTCACCCATGGGATTTACTGATATGAACAAAGTGGTTGATAATACTAAACAACTGTTAACACTGGTTGGTATCTGTAATGAAATAAAAGGTCTTCTTAAACATGGAGGAAGAAGTTCTTTTCATTCCCTTGCTGCTTTGGCTTTGAGAATGGCTTCTTGTCATTAATCCACAGGATTGTATAAAAGTGACATAAGCACAATGGTACAAATGAGTCACTTATGCCACATGTCCTGATCCTAACCCTCTTAGGTAGATGATTACACATTTATGAATACAGGGAACCTGGAAAAGCAGTGGTTTGGAGATAAAATAAAAAATGCATTTGGATATTTGAGTTCCATGTTTAGATAACAGGGGCCATAGATATATTTGAGATCTCTTTAGACATAATAGAGGAAATGGAGTGAGAGAAGTTTTGCTTTACTGTAAAAATGTGACACATTAAAATTTGGTTATGGGCCAAATGCAATGATCCTGTAATCACAAGGACAATGGAAATGAATGAAAAAAGAAACAATATTGCTCAAGCAAAATCTTTGAGGATAGAGCAAATTTTTCACAGTGGGAAACATGGCCATTTTCCCCCAGTAATCTGTTTTTGGGATGACTTTAAGCATCATAGGGCATTTAACAGCATGCTGGAACTCAACCCATCAAAGATCAGTAGCATCAATACCCTAGCCAAAAATGCTCCAAATATTCCAAATATCCTATGGGGACAAAATGTCTCTCATCTGCAAAACAGTTGGATAGATAAAACAGATCTAGAAAGGGATCCAAACAATAAGGAGAGGGCAGATATATACTGAAAACAAAAATGATCAACACATTCCACTCCTCTTCTTAAGGAGGGAAGGCAGGGAGTGGAGATTTGGGATGTGGAGGTCATTGAGTGGGAATTCAGTTTATTGTGACCCTTTTACTGGGATAGGTGGAACAGAATGTTATTGAATTTTGAGAAGATGAAGACAGTAGCAAATGGTCATTTTGGTAACGGTGAAAGCAAAACTTTTTTTTTTTTTAGCAAAACATTTTTTTTAAAAGTAAAATTTGAGCATCAAGGTCATAAAAAGAAAAAGAAGATACAACTTTTAAGTGCGTTGTTTTTTCTTCCCACACTACCAGTTCATGAACACCCCGAATATACAATAATTGGGTTTCACCAGACTTAGCGGTTAGAAGCTGATCATAAGAGTTGAATGGAGCAAGGGAATTGAGGCAAAGGGGATTTGAATGCAAAATATGGGGTCATTGGTGGGTGAGGAGAAATTGAGGATATGTGAGAGAGGGGGTGGGGTGTGTGTTGAGACAGAATGGAGGGGGAGGGAATTGGAGATCTGAATGTGCTGACAGGTCACTGCAAAAGATACCTGAAAGGAGTAGGAGGAAAAGGAGGCAGCACTCAGATAACAAGGTGCTTGAAGTCAGGATTCAAGTTAGAACAATCACTGGTAATCCCTTTGTTCATTTATTCAACTCTAATGCTTGCTGGACACTGTTCTGTGCACTTCCAACTCCATCTCTCTCATGGGTTTGTACTCCAGCCAGAACCGGACAGTAAATAAACAGGTAAGTATGTATTGCATCAGGTGGCAAATGGTATCATAAAGAAAGGCAGGTTTATAACACATTTATAAACCCTGGAGGTTGGCAGAGGAATAGTTCACTGGAGGTGAAGTCTACACCGAGAGGTCTGGTGGGGATAGGGGTATGGGTGGCCAGTGCAGAGCCTAAACATGAAGGAGGCAATCCTGCACTTGCATGACCCTGAGGAGGCTCCTTCCTGGTGACCCCTCAGGGGCAGTTTGGCTCACATTTGTCTGGCACTGCAGAAGACCATTCACATCAACTTTGAAACACTCCCATGAGTGACAGGAGTAGAGGTAGAGAGGAAGGTAATGAGTCAAGAGCTGAAATTATCAATGAGTGGAGGTGACTGATCCAGGGAGAGGGAGAGAAATACACTCAGTAGAGATCAATGATTTGCTCTGAGGTTCCCTTGCAATTCCAAGGAATGAGGTACATTTGAACAGAAAGTAGGAAGAATAGGTGAAGTGTGAAAAGAAAGCAGGGAGGGCACACAGAGCCAAGAAAAAGGAATTGCTAGCATTTTATATATACTTGGTTCTACAGTTGTAAAAAATGAAAGGATATATAATTATATAATATATAATATATATGGTATTTTAATACAGTCTGTCAAGCAAATTAAAAGCACACATATCTATTCTTTCCTTTTTGAATGTCTGTATTACTTTTATAATCGGAAAAGAAATGGTGCAAGATACAAATCAGATACTGTAGATAAGACCTCAGATGGCTATTGAAATTTAAAGTTTGGAAATAGCCATATTTGTGAACAGTTGGATGAGTGCACAGTGTTGATGAAGTGAAACAAAATGAAATCATGAAAAAGAGCAATTATCTTTCAGCAGTCAGAGTCTATTTCCTACTTTGCCTTTTTTGTTCTTCAGCCCACTTGGAACCAAGTTGTATGGGAGGTGGGTAGAGAAGAGACGAGGAGATGGTCTTTTCCCAAAATCCAATTGTCGAAAGTTGTACTCAAAGAAGGGGACCTGATCCACTGTTTGCAGTTTTCCAGTGCCTCTGCGATGTTCCTCAAAATAAATCAGACTTAATAACTGCTGAAGCCAGACAGTTCCTATAAGAGAAATAATTTTGTTTTCAATGCTGCACAAATTCCTCCAAAATGTTAGATATGTCTCAATTTTTAATCAGAGCTTGCTATTATCGTAAGTAAATGGTAAATTTATCGGATTGGAATTTTTAATATATCTAAAGTACAGTATGGGTAAAAGAAAACAACATTGCCTTTATTTTTCTGTTTCAGGAGATGCTCCATTTGAAACTCCATGGGCATTTGTCCCACACATTTATTCTTTGACTCTTCTGTCCTTCCTTCTGCTTCATATACAGGACTTATAAAATATCGTCTATGGCTGCCTCCCTATTTCCCTCCCAACTCCACTCCTAGAAGCCAATGAGCCAATATTAGCAAAAGCAAAAAACAAAAAACAAAAAAAAGAAAAGAAAAAAAAAGGAATTTCACTGAAGAGTACTTTCCATCTTTCCCCCCTTTCCCATGTTTGTCTGTGCCCATGATGGCTACTTAAGGAAAGAGTGTTCATTATGAATCCCTAAAGGAGGCCCTGGGACACCCACATGGAGATGGGAATGGAAAGATGATGCCTAAAGTTAGACCTTCTGCTTTAAGTGGGATGTGACAGATTTTTATGATGACTCTTTCACTTCATTCCAATTAGAGTGAACATTTGTCACAAAATATGTGGGTGTAATTGCCTGCTTTAGTTCCTTACACTTCATTTGCAATGCTTCATATATGGGACTATAAAGGTCATGCTTCTGACATATCCAGGCAATGCTTTACAAAGACTTCTCCCATCAAAAAATCACAAGTCCCAGAAAGATTCAAATCAACTTCTGAAATGAGAAAACCCATTCTCCCCTCGTCAGTTCTCATCTTTGGCTTCCTTCTCAAGACTCTCCAATCACCCATGCTAAGTAGCAGCCCCCAGCGAGCAAGATCATTGTTGGGCACACATCCCTTGCTGGCAGTTGCAGGTGGTGTGCACCTTATCGGATCCTTCCAGTACCTTAATATTGGTGGTTGTAATCCTCCAGTGTTGCCCGGGGAAGACCAAGACCACATGGGCCTACATGCTACCACAGCTGGAGCTCAAACTCAGTGAAAACTGTTAGGAGGCTCTAAAAGGCTTTCTTACATCCTTTCACTTTTCCCAGATAACAGACACTGCTTCTGTAGGAGGGATTGTAGCTTTAGAGTGGCAAAGAGGTATCATGCCATAGTTCTAGAGACTCAATAAGAGGATGCAAAAATCTCTGCACAGATTCAAAACTTCAAATGTCTTAAGCTTTTCCTCCCACTCCCCTTTCCACATGGTGTTCATCTGTCTTCTTTCTTTCTTTCTTTCTTTCTTTCTTTCTTTCTTTCTTTCTTCTACCTTCCATTCTTTCTCTTCCTTCTATCCTTTCTTTTTCCCTTTCCTTCCTTCCTCACTGCCTTCCTCCTTTCCTTTATCTCTTTCTTGGACTATCTGTTAGTCAGCTGTTAGCATAATGGGATACTAAACTTTTCTCTTCAGTTCGTGATATATTAACATCACTGATTCACTACAGGCCTTCTGTCATCTGTTTATTCCTTTATCTCATTTCCTGTTCCATCCTACCCCTACTCAAACCACAGACAGGCAGGCTTTGGTATTTAAAGTTGTTTCTTTGCTGGAATGTATTCTTATCAAATATGCCTTGTTGTATGTGTTTGTATTTTCAGTGGATGGGCATCTCTTCCTCTTTCACTGTACTCTGTAGTTTAACATTCATTTATATGCTATGATGTCTGATCCATTGTGTCTAAAAGAGACTATGTTTCAGGGTTGCACCCCCACACTGACCTGTCCACGTTCTCCCGACGGACACCCCACCCCAAACAACACTGCAGTGTACACCTTCACTCATGTTCCCCTATGCACCAGCATAAGATATTTTGGAGACAATACTCAAGCAGGAATTGCCTGCTAGGTCTGTATTGCAGTTGTCCAGGGATTGGCAGATTGCTCTCCAGAGATGCTGCTGAGATCTTCTCTCTCAGGGGAAATATGCTAATGCATGCAGATGTCTGTGTACTCCATGACAGCATTCAGTGCTATTCACCCCTCCAAAGTTTGACAGCCTAGTAGATGTAAATTAATACACCACTGTTGACTAACTTGAGGGGTTTTTTTGTTGGTATTGCTGGAGGGTGGTTTTTCTCTGTACATCTTAGCTCGTTTGTTTGGCTCTTTTAAAATTCAGATTGCTGTCCCCCACTTGCTGTTTTGGAGTCCTACTGTATCATAGATAATTAATTATTTCTTAATTGTAAACATTGCAAATATTTCCTCTCTTTCTGTCACCTATTAACTTTGCCCAAGGGATTCTTAGAACTATGTGACCTATTCTAAAGTAATAAGTATCATCTTGTGGAGAGCAATTAGAGCAGCAGAGAAGATTTTGAGTTTTTTGGTGAGGCTGAGTTTTTAATATAGCCATTCAAAATGCAATCATGCGAATATGAATTTTTAAATTTTTTAATTTATTTATGATAGGCACACAGTGAGAGAGAGAGAGGCAGAGACACAGGCAGAGGGAGAAGCAGGCTCCATGCACCGGGAGCCCGATGTGGGATTCGATCCCGGGTCTCCAGGATCGCGCCCTGGGCCAAAGGCAGGCGCCAAACCACTGCGCCACCCAGGGATCCCCGAATATGAATTTTTAAGTAAGGACTCAAACGAAGGGAGTATTCCATGTACACATCTAGAGGAAGACGTTTTTACAGAAAAGAAAATCTGTGAGTGCAAAGAGCCTGAGGCTGGAACATGTCTGTGATATGGAGGAAGAGCAAATAGCCAGTGTTACTCTGGTAAAAATATGAAAAGTATTTTTTCTAACACACATAGAAAGATGAAGAATTAATATCAATCCTTCACAATCTCTTCAAAAGCTAGAAAAGAAGGGAAAACTTCCAAACTCATTTTAAAGCCAGAATTACTCTGACAAAACCCAGACAAGGCAAGTACAAGAAAGGAATATTAGAGGCCATGAATCTTGATGAAAATGGATGTAAAAATCCCTGTTAAAATATTAGGAAACTACTGAATTCAGTAATACATTAAAAGGGAGGACCTAAGATGGCAGAGTAGTAGGAGGACCCAGATTTGCTTCCTTCCTCCAACACAGCTAGATACATATAAAATCATTCTGAATACACAAGAAATCAATCTGAGTGATGAGGCAGCACAAGGCTAGATGAGGACATAGCACAAGCTGATACCCTGCAACCTTCTCCCTGTCCCGATTACTGGGTGAAATATGTGTGATGGAGTAATGTCACACATACTCCAGGAAGCTCCCAACTGTCTTCATGTTAATGCCTTGCTAGAGGGAAAAACAACCTTAACTTGACAATGGCAAGGCCTCCAGTATCTTCTAGGTCCTCTTTAGCATATGAAAGTTCTTTTGAAAACCTCCCTTTTCCTTACCTCTCCTAACTCCCAAGTATATAATCAGCCACCCCTTACAACCCCAGGGCAGCAGGTCTTCCTGCCCAGGGGTGCTGTCCTCCTTGCTTTAATAAAATCACCATTTTGCACCAAAGACCTCTCAAGAATTCCTTCTTGGCTGTGGGCTCCAGACCTCACTACATCATATGTCACCTACATTTAAAACTACATCACTCTCCCTCCTGAGAGCTTTTTCTATATCCTTGCTTAATAAAACTCTATCCCTTTACTTGCTCTCCCTTGTCTGCAAGATTCATTCTTTGACTCTGTAAGACAAGAACCTTGCTCTCTAGGTGCATGAGGACTACAGAACAAACCACACAACATGAGGGAGAGAAGAGGCCACATCATTAAAGGTAGAAGGCAGAGATGTGGTTTGGGGGAGAAAAGGATCCCCAATGCTGCAGAGTGGGAAAGACCAGGTCACAGAGACAGGAGAGAGAGAGATTGAGAGAGGGAGAAGTACACAGGTGATCTCACAAGAAAACATTTCCCCACACAGTGACTGGGAAAAAGAGGCAGTCTGATTTTCGTGAGTGCTTACAATCAGCAGGGTTCAAAGACTGGAGGATTGGAAGTCTGTGACTTGGCTGGTCTGGATCCCTGTGGGCACTGCAATGCTCCTGTGGAAGAGGGCAGATGGCCTGAAGTGGACAGAAGGACCTGATGATCCTATGGGACTCCCTGGGGGAGATGGTTCCCCCTTCCTGGAGTGCATCTGGGAAAGATGGCATTGTCTCGCTGGGGACAAAAGGGCTGGCAGGTGCCATAACGTTCCCCCAGTGCTCAGCAAGGGCACAGACCCCTTCTCAGGGCAGCTAACCTGGACAATGGCTCTTTGCTGGGCTTTACCCCAAACTCCAGGCTCTTGAACTTTAGGGACAGACCTGCATCGTTTCCAGCACACCAAGACCCTCGCCCAGAGGATCAGTGGAGGTCCACAACACACCTTCCCTAAAGTTTCAAGTTTTAAAACTCACCTGACCTGCCTGGAATAAAACACAGGTGCATTGTACTGCCAGGTGGGCAGCCAGCCTGGACACAGACAGGGTGAAGGCAGGAATCTAGGGATGCTTGGGACACATGAGGGGAGATTGTTCATTCTTCTGTGAGGGCTTCCCAGACAGTAGCAAGCTTCAACTCCCTTCTCTGGGATGAGGGAGGGGATTGATGCCATTTCTCTCTCCTACCCCTCACCATAAACTAATTTCAGTAAGCAGCACAGGTCCAACAATGACAGCCTAAACCACTACCACAAGGCCCATCCCCTTGCACCTGCAGGCACTGCTCAACTAGGGTAAGTTTGCCTGAGAACAGGAGCTGTGGGCCCGTCTCCCAGAAGACTAGGAGAAACCCTCTGCAGACACAAGGTCTACTGACTATAGGGAACTGACTAAACCTTCAGTTCAAAAAAAAAATAAATAAATAAAAATAAATAAAATAAACCTTCAGCTCTAGTGGAAAATGCATCACATGTCTTTTAACAAGTAGACCACAGCACAATCCTAAAACCCACCACACTGTGGTCAAGGTTCAACACTTCCTACTGTAGGCAAAGAGAAACTCTAAACAGGACCTGAGGGAAAGAGCACCTAAAACATAGCCATAGAGTGCACACAGTATATGCCAGAGACACTTCCTGATGTGTCAGGCTCTGAACAGTATATGATCTCTTCTTTATAATGCCATTATTCTCAGGAGCATGAAAACTAATAGGCTTTCCTAACACAAAATAAAAGACAGAGACCTGGACAAAATGCCTGGATGGAGGAATTAATCCCAAAAGAAAGAACAAGAAAAGAACATGCCCAGTGATTTAATCGAAACTGACATGAGTAGTATGCCTGATGAAAAATTTAAAGCAGTAATTTTAATAATACTAGTTGAACTTAAGAAAAAGCATAGAAGACATCAGAGAGTCCCTTGCCACAGAGAATGAAGATCTAAAAAATAGTCAGACAAAAATGAAAAATGCAATAACTGAGATTTGAAACCGACTGGATTTAATGACCACAAACATGGAAGAATCAGAGGAACAAATAAAGGATATCAAAGATAAAACTATAGAAATAATGAAGCGAAAAGAAGAGAGAAAGAGAAGTATTAGATCACGAAGGTAGGCTTAGGAACTCAGAGACTCCATAAAACATAATAACATTCATATCATAGGAGTCCCAGAAGAAGAGAGGAAAAAAAAGGAGCAGAAAGATTTTAAGGAAATTAGACCTGAAAATTTCCCTAATCTGGGGAAGGAAACAGATATCAAGGAGGCACAGAGAACTCCTATCAAAATTAACAAAAGCAGGTGAACACCAAAATATATTGTAGTTAAATTTGCAAAGTATAGAGATATGAAAACATCCTGTGAGTACCAAGGGAAAAGAAATCCATAATTCACAAGGAAACACAAATAGGGTCAGCAGCAGATCTCTCCACAGAAACTTAGCACACCAGAAGAGAGTGATATGATACATTCAATGTGCTGGAGGGGAAAAATATGCTGCCTAGAATTCTCTATTCAACAAGGCTTTCATTCACAATAGAAGGAGAGATAAAAAGTATTTTCCAGACCGACAAAAACTAAGGAGTTTGTGACCACTACCCAGCTCTGTGAGAAATATGAACGTGACTCAATGAATGGGAAAGAAAAACCAAAAGCAAACATGGACTAGAAAGGAACAGAGAAAATCTCCAGAAACAACACTGAAATAAGTAATAAAGTGACACTAAATTCATATCTGTCAATAATTACTTTCTATGTAAATGGACTAAATGCTCCAGTCAAAAGATAAAGGGTGTCAGTATGGATAAAAAAGTGAGACCCATGTATATGCTGCCAAAAAGACACTTATTTAGATCTAAAGACACCTGCAGATTGAAAGTGAAGGGAGAGAGAACATTCATCATGCAAACAAATGTCAAAAGGAAAGCAAAGTAGCTATACTTCTATCAGAAGTAGATTTAAATCAAAGACTGTAAAAGGAGATTTAAAAAGGCACGATATTATAAAGAGTTTTATCCAAGAAAAAGATCAAGCAATTATAAATATTTATGCCCCCAACCTAGAACACCCAAATATATAAAACATTTAATAATAAACACAAAGGAACTCATCAATGATAATACAACAGTAATAGGAGACTTTAACACATCACTTACATCAATGGATAGATTATTTAAACAGAAAATCAACAAGGAAACAATGACACATTGGACCAGATGAAGTTAACAGATACAGAATATTTCATCCTAAAGCACCAGAATACACATTCTTTTTGAGTGCACATGGGACATTCTCCAGAATAGATCACATAATAGGTCATAAACCAGGCTTATTAAGTACAAAAAGAGTGAAATCATACCATGAATATTTTCTGACCACAATATCATGAAACTTGAAGTCAACCACAGGAAAAAAATTGCAAAGACCACTGCACATGGAGGTTAAAGATCATTCTACTAAAAAATGAATGGGTCAACCAGGAAATTACAGAATAAATAAAAAGTACATGGAAACAAATGATATTGAAAACAGGAGAGTCCAAAATATTTAGGATGCAGCAAGAACAGACATAAGAGTGAAGTATAGAGCAGTACAGAACTACATCAAGAAGCAAGAAAAATCTCAAATACACAATATAACCTAACCCCTAAAGCATAGATAGAAAAAGAACAACAAATGAATCCTAAAGCCAACAGAAGAAGGGAAAAAATAGAGATTAGAGAAGAAATAAATGATATAGAAACAAACAAAAACCTCACTAGAACAAATCAATGAAACCAGGAGCTAGTCCCTTGAGAGAATTAATAAAATTGATAGAGCACTAACCAGAGTTATCGAGAGAGAGAGAGATAAAGGACCTAAATAAATAAAATCAGAAATGAGAGGTGACATCACAACCAAAACCACAGAATTACAAACATATTATAAGACAATATTATGAAAAATTATATGCCAACAAATTAGGTAATCAGGAAGAAATGGGTACATTCCTAGAAACATAAAAACTACCAAAACTGAAGCAAGAAGAAATAGAAAATTTGAACGACTAAAGAAATTGAATCAGTAAGCAAAACTCTGCTTGAGAAGAGAAACAAAAGTCCAGGGCTAAATGACTTCCCAAAGAAATTCAACCAAATATTTAAAGAAGGATTAATTACTTATTCTTCTCAAACTATTCCAAAAATAGGAATGGAAAGAAAACTTCAAAACTCATTCCACTAGGCCAGCATTACCTTGATTCCAAAACCAGACAAAGACCCCACTAAAAAAGAGAATATAGGCCAATATCCCTAAGGAACATGGATGTAAAAATTCTCAACAAAATGCTAGTGAATTGAATCCAAGAGTACGTTAAAAGAATCATTCACTATGATCAAGTGAGATTTATTCATGGGCTGCAAAAGTGGTTCAATATTTGCAAATCAATCGATGTGATACACCACATTAATAAAAGAAAGAGAAAGAATCACATGATCTCTCAATAGATGCAGAAAAGTATCTGACAAAATACAGCATCAATTCTGGATAAAAACCTTCAATAAGGTAAGGATAGATGGAAAATACCTCAACATTATAAATGACATATAAAAAACCCACAGCTAATATAATCCTCAAACGGGAAAAATTGAGAGCTTTCCTCTAAGGTCAGGAACACAACAGGGATTCTCACTCTCACCATTGTTACTTAACGTAGTACTAGAAGTCCTAGCCTTGGTAATCAGATGACAAAAAGTTATAAAAGGCATCCAAATCACCAAAGAAGTCAAATTTTCTATCTTCACAGACAAAATGATATTCTATGTAGAAAACCCAAAAGGCTCCGCCAAAAGGTTGTTAAAATTGATACACAAATTCAGTAAAGTCACAGGATGCAAGATCAACATTTCTATACACCATAGAAGTCAGCATTTCTATTTCTATACACCAAATATGAAGCGGCAGAAAGAGAAATCAAGGAATCTATTCCATTTTCAATTGCACCAAAATCAGTAAGATACCTAGGAATAAACCTAGCTAAAGAGGTAAAAGATTTGTGTGCTAAAAACTAAGACACAAAGAAATGGAAAAATATTCCACGTTCATAGATGGGAAGAATAAATATAGTTAAAATGTCTATACTACCCAAAACAATCTACACATTCAATGCAATATATAAATAATACCACAGCATTTTTCACAGAGCCAGAACAAACGATCCTAAAATTTGTATGGAACCACAAAAGATCCCAAACAGCCAAAGTCATCTTGAAAAAGGAAAACAAACCTGGAGAGATCACAATTCTGGATGGCAAGTTATATTATAAAGCAAGTTATATTATAAAGCTGTAATTATATTATAAAGCTGTAATATGGTACCAACACAAAAACAGATACATAGATCAATAGAACAGAACAGAACATCCAGAAATGGACTCACAACTATACGGTCAACTAATCTTCAACCTAACAAGAAAGAACATCCAACAGAAAAAAGACAATCAGATAGTCTCTTCAACAAATAGTGCTGAGAAAACCGAACAGCCACGTGCAGAAGAATAAAACTGGACCGTTTCTTACACTATACACAAAAATAAATTCAAATGGATGAAAGACCTAAATTTGAAACAGGAAACCTTCAAAATCCTAGAGGAGAACAAAGACAGAAACCTTTTTGACATCAGTCAAGACAACTTCTTACTACATGTGTCTCTGGAGGCAAGGGAAACAAAAGCAAAACTGAATTATAGGGACGTCATCAAGATAAAATATTTCTGCACAGTGAAGGAAACAGTCAACAAAACTAAAAGGCAACCTTCAGAACAAGAGAAGATTTATGCAAATTACATATACAATAAAGGGTTAGCATCCAAAATCTATAAAGAACTTATCAGACTCAGAGCCAAAGAACTCATAATCCGGTCAAGAAATGGGCAAAAGACATGAATAAATATTATTCCAAAGAAGACATCTAGATGGCTAACAGACACATGAAAAGATGCCCCAAATCACTCAGCATCAGGGAAATACAAATCAAAACCACAATGAGATAATACCACACACCTATCAGAATGGCTGAAATTAACAACATAGGACACAATATATGTTGGCAATGATGCAGAAAAAGAGGGCACTCTTGCACCATTGGTGGGAATGCAAACTGGTGTAGTCACTCTGGAAAACAGTATGGAAGTTCCTCAAAAAGGTAAAAATAGAACTACCCTATAGCCCAGCAATTGCACTACCAGGTATTGACCAAAAGGATACAAAAATCCTGAAATAAAAGGATACATGCTCTCCCATGTTCATAGCAGCATTATCAACAATAGCCATATGATGCAAAGAGCCCAAACGTCTGTTAACTGATGAATGCATAAAGAAGATGTTATATATATATATATATATATATATATATATATATATATATATATATATATAAACAATGCAATATTCCTCAGCCATCAAAAACAATAAAATCTTGCCATTTGCAACAATGTGGATGGAGCTAGAGTGTATTATGCTAAGCAAAATAAGTCAGAGAAAGATAAATATCATATGATTTCACTCATATTGTGGAATTTAAAAGACAAAATAGATTAACATAGAGGGGGAAAAAGGGAGAGAGGCAAGCCATAAAACAGTCTCTTAACTACAGAGAACAAACTGAGGGCTGCTGGAGGGAACGTAGAGGAAGAATGGGTTAAATGGGTGGTGGGTATTAAGGTACGTATTGTGATGAGCACTAAGGGTCATGTGATGGGACATCACTAAATTCTACTCTTGAAACTAACATTACAGTATATGTTAACTAACTAGAATTTAAATAAAAACAATAAATTAAAACAAAATACATTCAAAGAACCATATACCATTCTCAGGTACTCTTTATTCCAGAGATACAAGGATGAGTCGACATCCACAAATCAGGATGATATACCACATTAACAAAATGAACCATAAAAACTTTATTATCATCCAATTGATGCAGAAAAAGTATTTGAGAAAACTGAACATCCATTCATGACAAAAAGTCTCAACAGAATGGGTATGGAAGGACATATGTCAGCTTACAAAATGCCATTTATGACAAGCTTACAGATACCATTATATCCAAAGTTGAACAGAAATCTTTCATCCAAGATCAAACCAGGATCAAGATGCCCATTCTCAGTAGTTTTTGTGGAAATCCTAAGAGAGCAATTAGGCAAAAAAAAAAAAAAAAAAAAAAAGAAAGAAAGAAAACACATCCAAATTGCAAATGAAGTATAAAACTATCTCTCTGTGTAGATGATAATGATATTGTATATAGATAGCCCTAAAGACTCTCTCAAAAATACTTTTAAGACTAATAAACGATCCATTTGAATTTTTTATTTGCAGGATATGAAATCAGGATATAAATATAAGTTGCATTTCAACACAATTATAACAAACTATCAGAAAGAGAAATTAAGAAACATCCCATTTGAGGACTCCAAGATGGGGTCATCCATACCAGTGAAAGAAAAGAAGCTCATGGAGGTGAAAGTAGGAGAGCTGCCAGGCTGGATACTGATGCGGGACCTCACCCCTAAGGGCATTGCTGGAGCATTTCAAAGAGGTTACTACCGGTAATACAACAAGTATATCAATGTGAAGGAAGGGGGCGTTGCTGGGATTTCTATGGTGCTGGTTGCTTGTGTGCTTTTCAACTACTGTCGTTCTTACAAGGAGCTCACACATGAACGGCTTCACAAGTACCACTGAAGAGGGCCCAGTGTGAAAGCACATTTGGCATTCCTGACCATGACTTTTGCCTGGCATCCTTGAATCCTTCCACTGCCTAATTCACAATTAATATCCAATAAAAGTTGACTGGTAAAAAAAAAAAAAAAAGAAAAAGAAAAAGAAACATCCCATTTATGATAGCATGAAAAAGAATAAAATATGTAAGAATAAATATATTCAAGGAGGTGAAAGACTTGTACATTGAAAACTGTAAGACACTGATAAATTGAAGAAAACACAAATAAAACACATTCTATGCTCATGGATTAGAATAAACAACGTTGTTAAAATATCTATACTAGGGGCAGCCCAGGTGGGTGGCTCAGCGGTTTAGCACCACCTTCAGTCCAGGGCCTGACCCTGGAGACCTGGGATGGAGTCCCATGTAGGGCTCCCTGCATGGAGCCTGCTTCTCCTTCTGTCTGTGTCTCTGCCTCTCTCTCTGTGTGTGTCTCTCATGAATAAATAATAAAAATCTTCAAAAAAAAAAGTCTATACTATAAAAAGCAATCTACAGATTCAGTGCAATACCTATCAATGTTACCATGGCATTTTTCACAATAGGACAAACCATTCCAAAATTCGTTTGTAAGTAAACAAGACCCCAAATAGACGAAGTAATTTTGAGAAAAGAGAACAAAGCCTGAAGCATTACACTTCTAGGTTTCAAATAATATTACAAAGTTATAATATCAAAACAGCAGGGTATGGCATTTAAAAAGACACATTGATAAATAGAACAATAGAGAGGTCCCAGAAATAAACCAACACATTATCACTTAACTGATGGCAAAGGAGCCCAAAATATACAATGGGGACAAATGGTGTTGGAAAAGTTAGACAGCCAAATACAAAAGCATGAAACTGGACCACTCTCTCACACTACACACATTAATTCAAAACAGATTAACAACATGAATGTAAGACCTGGAGCATAAAACTCCTATTGGAAAACATTGCTCTTAGCAATGACTTTTTTATGGGAGTTGGATATGACGGTATAAACAAATGCAACAAAAGCAAAAAATAAGCAAGTAGGATAACATGAACATCAACTAAAAAGCTTCTGTACAACATGTGGGAACAGGCTGTGAAAAAGGATGAAAAGGAGATAGAAGAGCTCAAGAAGGAAGAGCAAAGACACATAAAGACCATAGATGAGGCCATGGCCCAGCTACAAGACCTGAAGAATCAGCATCTGATTAAGAATTCTGAGGTGAGATGGGGGAGATTCGTAAGAAACTGGGACACCAACGAAGAAATGACCCATTTAAAGAAGGAAGTAACAGCCATTGGGACCAAGCTTGAACGGAAACGCAGTGACCAGGGGGATCCCTGGGTGGCTCAGCAGGTTTGGCTCCTGCCTTTGGCCCAGGTTGTGATCCTGGAGTCCCGGGATCAAGTCCCGTGCCGGGCTCCCGGCACGGAGCCTGCTTATTCCTCTGCCTGTGTCTCTGCCTTTCTCTCTCTCTCTCTGTCATAAATAAATAAATCTTTAAAAAAAAATCTTAAAAAAAAAAAGAAAGAAACGCAGTGACTGCCACAACATGCTACAGACTTGCCAGATCTAGGATATCAAGTTACCCCTGTCTAAGAGCACTATGGATGACATTAGTCAGGGAGAGGGTAGCTCTAGGGTGAGGATTCAGTGAGTGGTTTCCAGTGAACTTCCAGTGTCTCTGCATGAGATGCCCACACTGAGATTGACTATGGTGAGCTGTGTGAAGATCTGAAGGGTACCCAGGCTGAGGAGGTCAAACAGGAGATGAATACACTGCAGCAGAAGCTGAATAAGCAGCAGAGCGTACTCCAGCATATTGCTACCCCTAACATGAAAGCCATAGAAAAGCTGGAAAGTGTCCAAGGCAAGTTACAGGAGACCTCAGATAAGCTGCGAGAAGACTGAAAAGCAAGCCAAGAGAGCCAAGCAGGGATTCAAACAGATCAAGAAGGAGCACTTTGACCATTTCAACACTTGTTTTGAATCTGTGGCCACCAACACCAATGAGATCGATGAGGCCATATCCCATGACAACAGTGCCCAGGCATTCCTGGGCCCTGAGAACCCTTAGGAACCCTACTTGGATGGCATCAGTTACAACTGATGGCTCCTGGCAAATGCTTCTGGCCTATGGTGAACTTGTTGAGGGGGGAGAAGAGTGGCAGCTCTGGCCTTGCTCATTGCCATTCACAGCTAGAAGCCAGCCCCCTTTTTCATCCTGGATGAGATCGATGCTGCCCTGGATAGCAGTGACATTGGCAAGGTAGCAAATTATATCAAGGAGCAATCAAGTTGCAACTTCCAGGCCATTGTCATCTCTCTCAAGGAGGAGTTCTACACCAAGGCTCAGAGCCTCATGGGAGTCTGCCCTGAGTAAGGGAACTATGTGAGCAGCAGAATCCTAACCTTCGATCTCACTAAGTACTCAGATGCCAACCCCAACTCCAATGAGCAGTAGCAGTACTTCTGCCCTCCTGCCCTCCTGCTCTGTCTGGATCCCTAAGCTGCCCCTCTCCCAATCTCTGAATATTTGGCCCCTAACATTCCCCTACTTCTTGTCCCTGTTTGGTAGAGTCATGGGATTCAGGCACTGCTTTCAAGTACCAAGTAGAATTGAGGTGATGTTAGCTCTGGGGCAAAAATTCCTGAGCTACAGTGAGCACCTTGGCCTTTGCAATGAGGTGCTGAGCTCATCTGAGCTGAACAGGGCCATCTGTCCATTCCTTCTCACTCCTCGCCCCCTCCAAGACCTCCTGCTCATCAACCATAATCATGGGTCGGCCCCCTTGCATCTTGTTTGTGTGGAGTATGTGCGTGTGTATATATTAGTCCATATGTTTACATATGGGTGTGTTTGCAAAGTCATAAAGATATTGGAGACTCATTTTAGAAGGATCCTAGGCTGAATTTGATTCCAAGAGAGCTCAGTATTACAGCACCCCAGAGCTGGGCAAAGGTATCCAGGACCTCATAGGAATCAGTCAGACAAAATTGCCCTTAATCACTCATTCGTGTTTTCATACATTTGTGCATTCATCAGACATATATTGAGCACCCTCTATTTGTCAGGCTCTATTCTAGAAATATAGAGCAGAATCAGACATGATCTGTACCCTACTACTGAGGAGATGCAGTGGGTTCATTGTTTCCCACAGTCAGCTGAATCATATTTATGCATACTTTGAATTAGAGAAGAGGATGATCACCTCCAGGCTTCCTGAGCTGAACCTTGACAAACTGGTAGGATTTGGTTGGGCTCTGAGGACAGACAGTTGTGGTTTCTAGTCCCTTTTATTAATCACTCACTAGTTTGATGTTGGGCAAGTCATTTGACCTTTCTATGCCTCAGTTTTCTCATCTGTAAAATGAGGCTAACAATATGACCTACCCCATAGGGTTTAATGATGTCAAGCTCCTCACTGAGGATCTTATCCCTGTTTGGAGCCCACTAGGTGCTAACCCATCAGAATACAAGCTTTCTCATCCCTGGACCCCTGAGAGCTCTGATCCCAATTGTTGGGGACAGAAGGAGCCTCCAAATCTGGGAGATGCTAAATGTCTTGGTTATTGAGAGAATTCCAGGGCACCAATGGGATTTACCTGGATGGTGAAAGGCGTGAAGAAGCCTACAGCTTCAAACATGTATGGTATCCAGGTGCCTGGTCCCAACTTGGGTAGTGAGGAAGTAGAAGAGAGATAGCCTGGAGCACATCCAGGCCAAATGTGTATGAAGATCCTTTTGGGAACTAACTCTGTCAGCTGCAGGAACTGTGCAGAGGCAGCACAGCCTGCAGCCATGAGGTCAGCCTTTACTTGTTCATGCACTGTCAGACCATCACTTTGTCCTGATTGTATACTGCATTTTTGTTTTTCAAATGTGAAATCAGTTCTAACTACTCAAGTGACACATAAATCCATTCTCTAAGAAATTAGATTTATAAGTAAAGCTAGCCTCATTTGACTATCATTGCCTTCCAACTCTCTAATATGCTATTATGTTTGCTGTACGTCCATCTAAATTCTTTTTAAGACTTTTACATATATGAGTAATTTGAAAACATTATTGTGTGTTTAATACAAATGTTATATTGAGTCCTGCAATTTGCTTTCTTTGCTTAACAATGTTTTTGAGGTCTATGCATGCTGTTTTTCCTAAAGTAGGTTCAACTCATCCTTTGTAACTGCCATATTGAGTGTCATCATATGACTTTACCACGTCTTACCTGTTTCTTTTGTGCTGGCTAGTTAAGACTGTTTTCTGCTTTTGCTATTACAAATCACCACGTTGGAAGATTATGTGTGTGTGTATGTTTGTGTGTGTGTGTGTGTGTTCATGTGTATATATATATATATATGTGTGTGTGTGTGTGTATATACATGTGTGTGTGTATATATATATATATATATATATATATATATATATATTTACCCAGGGTTGTTTCCCAGAAGTTCAATTGCAGAGTCCTCAGCTATTTATATTTTTGTTTTGAATAAGCACTTCCAACTTGCCCTCCCGTACTATTTACTCAATATTTTTCTTGACATAGTCTTAGGTGTAACATTGCTATTGATTTCACTTTTATCCAAAGCAGTGATATTCATGAAACCACAGATTTAATGTGCTAATTATATATTTTTCTAATACACATCTTTAATGTGTCCATCTTTTGAGCCTAACTCAAAAAACATTTCTGTACAGCAAAGAAAGCTATCAACAAGATGAAAAGGCAGCATTAAAAGGAAAAAAATATTTGTAAGTCATTTATCAAATAAGGGGTTAATATCCAAAATATATTAACAAGTCATATAACACAATAATAAAGATTACAGAAACCCACTTAAAACATGGATAAAGGACTTGAATAGACATGCATGTATATACACACACATTTATATATATATGCATTGTATACATGTATGTATGTTTTGGTCCTTTCTGAGTGCTCTAGCAAAATAAGACCCAAATAATTGAGGATTATTACACACTGTGATAATTAGTATAAATTAAATTTCCTCCTTCTCATGAACTTGGTTATTAAATACAACTTCAACTATAGCTCAAGGTAGCTTTCTTTTTTTTTTTTTTAAGATTTTTATCTATGTATTCATGAGAGACACACACAGAGAGAGAGAGACACATACACACACAACACACACACACACAGGCAGAGGGAGAAGCAGGCTCCATGCAGGGAACCCGATATGGGACTTGATCCCGGGTCTCCAGGATCACGCCCTGGACTGAAGGTGGCGCTAAACCGCTGAGCCACCCGGGCTGCCCAACTTTCTAAATGATAAATATTTCTGCAGCCTTCCCAGCCCAATTTAGCAATTTAGTGTTTGATAGGGTGTCTTTAAAATATCTACTTCAATATTTTCTCCATTTCCTTGTCTACATCAAAAATAACTTGTAGGGACGCCTGGGTGGCTCAGCGGTTGAGTGTCTGTCTTTGGCTCAGGGTGCGATCCCGGGGTTCCAGGATTGAGTCCCACATCGGGCTCCCTGTGAGGAGCCTGCTTCTCCCTCCGCCTATGTCTCTGCCTCTCTCTCTGTCTCATGAATAAATAAATAAAATCTTAAAAAAAAATTACTTGTAGCTACATTGTAAAAGACCTTATTTCATAGGATATTAAATTCAATACACCATGATATCTAGTAGATGAAGTGTATATATCCATATAGAATACTACTAAAAAGACAGTTCCCACATTATTAAAGTATCATCTGATTTCTTAGATTAGCTATTAGAATATAGAACTAACCAGATTTAGGGTAAGTGATTATGAAGACATCATCTTCTCTGACTTCAAAATTATCTAAGTTTTCTATAAAGTCAATATCAATTCCTTTGCGATAAAAATAATATCCTTTAAATTTGAATAAAAATCCATCTCCGTCTTCCATATTTCAGTCACCTGCAAAAGAGAGGCAAAATTATTTGAAAGAGATTTAGTGAGTGTCTATGGTCTCTTCCCTTCTGTATCTTCAGTTGTTGACCATATACTGAGAGAATAAATTGATATCTTGTTTTCTTCACAAACACTGAGAAGTGGCTGGCTCTGTAAGCTACTTCCTGGATTCCAGACGTGTGGTGTTTGGTCCAATGCTGGGAACCAATTGTTCATAGGCTCTAGGTTAGTTCTATGTATGTGTACTCCATTTTTCTAGCTACAGGGAAAATAGTTAAAAAATAATTTTTGTAGTAGCAAAAAGATACTTTAATTAGAAAGCATACATATATATGTGTGTGTGTGTATATATATATATATATATATATATATACACATATAAAAATGAACATACAAGTTGGATTTGAACAGGCTTCAGAAACACTTGTCTCCCACCATTTCCCCCCATAACTGGAATATAATGTGTTGGTAAACAGCAGGTTTCTAGAAGCTTTTCTTTATATACTTCCTGGGCAGGAATTATGCATTCGAAATATCTTTGGTAACTTTTAACTTAAATTTTGTTTTATTTCTTAACTTGTAACATGTAGAAGAATTAACACACATGACTGTATTCCAGGAAGCTGATAAATTGCAATGTGAGCAATTAAATTACCATAATGTCTAGATGAACAATAGCACAAAGTGAAAGTCTTAGAGAAAACATTCAAATAATGGTTGATACATAGTGCAAACTGAGCCTCATGAGTCATCATTCATGTATATATTTTGCCTTTCATTATTATCTCTCACTAGCCATATGGAAAATAATCTCTTGATACTATAAACTCTGAGGTGATAGTTGACTTAGGGTTCTTCCAGATGACTCTGAAGTGTCCTTTTTTTTCTATTTTCCAAAGTAGTCAGTCACAGGAAGAGTTAACAAAATAACAGCTTCAGAATCACACAACTTGAAAGCAATTCCAGGACACCTGGGCCAAGGGTCATCATGAGAAGACAAAGGGAAATAAGAAATATTTGAAATATATTTTGACAGTCACACTGTTACTAGAAAACAGAGGATTGATAGCCTCTCTTTACAAAGAAGATTTAGGAAAGCTGCAAAGTAGTTGGAATCATCAACACGAATTGACAGAGAAGAAAGTGGGGGACCAGACAGGGAAGGCTAGAGGAAGAGAGAGAAGAAGATAAGTTATCCTGTCACTAGAATTATTTAAGGCTTCTCATCCTTGCCATCCTTAGTGTTCAGAGAAACCAGCTACTTTACAACTCCATACCCATTGGGCTCTAATATTAACGTCCACTATAAAGAAGCAGTGACTCCCTAACAGTAGCCAATTCCATGTCTTGGGATCAAAACAATAATGATGAGCCTATAACATCTTGATCTTTTCATGAAGTAAACATAATTCTACCATCTTATATTCTACTTATATTAGATCTAAGTATAATTACTCTCACCGCAGTGAATTATATCTTTCTTTTAGTATATGTTCTTAAATCTCTACATAAATATTTGGAATCACATAATGGATCAGTTCATTGAAAATCAAAGCAAAAGTAGGACAGTATAGTCTTCTGTCATATAGAAGGCCTGATAGCTTACACATATTTAGTCTAATGTTTAGAAAACTACCAAACACCTAAAACTGCATAATTAGTACAGTGCAGTCAAGAGAAAGGAAGCGGAGAGTATGTCACCCCTAAAGTACCCCTAAAGTACCAATTTGGCATGTGGATTGTTTTAGCTGAAAGCAATTAAGACCCAGCAGACTCAGAACAGCTTTTTACCTTCTGCCTAAAAGAATTTGGATAGGGAGCCTGTACCAGGAATAGAGCTACTACCACATATAGCTTTTTCTAGTAGCAAGACACTGATGGCATGGAACACATCTGTTTATCAAATATGTGCTCTTCTCAACTTCCTGTGAAGTTTCCTACAGCTTGCATTTTCTCTTCCCAGTTATTTGTTAAGGTTTATCCATATCCATGGCTGTCACTCTAGCTCATTTATTTTCACAGCCTTTCTATTTTTTTTAAAATAAATTTATTTTTTATTGGTGTTCAATTTACCAACATACAGAATAACACCCAGTGCTTATCCTGTTAAGTGCCCCCCTCAGTGCCCGTCACCCAGTCACCCCCACCCCTTGCCCTCCTCCCCTTCCACCACCCCTAGTTCGTTTCCCAGTTAGGAGTCTTTCATGTTCTGTCTCCCTTTCTGATATTTCCCACACATTTCTTCTCCCTTCCCTTCTATTCCCTTTCACTATTGTTTATATTCCCCAAATGAATGAGAACATACACTGTTTGTCCTTCTCTGATTGACTTACTGCACTCAGCATAATACCCTCCAGTTCCATCCACGTGGAAGCAAATGGTGGGTATTTGTCATTTCTAATGGCTGAGTAATATTCCATTGTATACATAAACCACATCTTCTTTATCCATTCATCTTTCGATGGACACCGAGGCTCCTTCCACAGTTTGGCTATTGTGGACATTGCTGCTAGAAACATTGGGGTGCAGGTGTCCCGGCGTTTCATTGCATCTGAATCTTTGGGGTAAATCCCCAACAGTGGAATTGCTGGGTCGTAGGGCAGGTCTATTTTTAACTCTTTGAGGAACCTCCACACAGTTTTCCAGAGAGGCGGCACCAGTTCACATTCCCACCAACAGTGTAAGAGGGTTCCCTTTTCTCTGCAACCTCCAACATTTGTGGTTTCCTGCCTTGTTAATTTTCCCCATTCTCACTGGTGTGAGGTGGTATCTCTCTATACAACTTAAAAAAATTTTTTTTTTAAATTTTTATTTATTTATGATAGTCACAGAGAGAGAGAGAGAGGCAGAGACACACGCGGAGGAAGAAGCAGGCTCCATGCACCGGGAGCCTGATGTGGGATTCGATCCCGGGGTCTCCAGGATCAAGCCCTGGGCCAAAGGCAGGCGCCAAACCGCTGCGCCACCCAGGGATCCCGTGAGGTGGTATCTCATTGTGGTTTTGATTTGTATTTCCCTGATGGCAAGTGATGCAGAGCATTTTCTCATGTGCATGTTGGCCATGTCTATGTCTTCCTCTGTGAGATTTCTCTTCATGTTTTTGCCCATTTCATGATTGGATTATTTGTTTCTTTGGTGTTGAGTTTAATAAGTTCTTTATAGATCTTGGAAACTAGCCCTTTATCTGATACGTCATTTGCAAATATCTTCTCCCACATTCGGGGCATATATATTGAGGATTGTTAAGTCCTCTTGTTGGATAGATCCTTTAAGTATGAGATAGTGTCCCTCTTCATCTCTCACTACAGTCTTCGGGGTAAATTTTAGTTTATCTGATATAAGGATGGCTACCCCTGCTTTCTTTTGAGGACCATTTGAATGGTAAATGGTTCTCCAACCTTTTATTTTCAGGCTGTAGGTGTCCTTCTGTCTAAAATGAGTCTCTTGTAGACAGCAAATAGATGGGTCCTGCTTTTTTATCCAGTCTGAAACCCTGCACCTTTTGATGGCGTCATTAAGCCCGTTCACGTTCAGAGTTACTATCGAAAGATATGAGTTTAGTGTCATCATGATATCTATTCAGTCCTTGTTTTTGTGGATTGTTCCACTGAACTTCTTAAAGGGGAATTTTAAGAGTCCCCCTTAAAATTTCTTGCAGAGCTGGCTTGGAGGTCACATATTCTTTCAGTTCCTGCCTGTCTTGGAAGCTCTTTATCTCTCCTTCCATTTTGAATGAGAGCCTTGCTGGATAAAGTATTCTTGGTTGCATGTTCTTCTCATTTAGGACCCTGAATATATCCTGCCAGCCCTTTCTGGCCTGCCAGGTCTCTGTGGAGAGGTCTGCTGTTACCCTGATACTCCTCCCCATAAAAGTCAGGGATTTCTTGTCTCTTGCTGCTTTAAGGATCTTCTCTTTATCTTTGGAATTTGCAAGCTTAACTATTAAAAGTCGAGGTGTTAAACGGTTTTTATTAATTTTAAGGGAGGATCTCTCTATTTCCAGGATCTGAATGCCTGTTTCCCTTCCCAGATTAGGAACATTTTCAGCTATGATTTGTTCAAATACATATTCTGGCCCTCTGCCCCTTTCGGCACCCTCAGGAACCCCAATTAATTTTTTAATTTTTTTAAATTTTTTTAAAAATTTATTTTATGATAGTCACAGAGAGAGAGAGAGAGGCAGAGACACAGGCAGAGGGAGAAGCAGGCTCCATGCAGGGAGCCCGATGTGGGACTCGATTCCGGGTCTCCAGGATTGCGCCCTGGGCCAAAGGCAGGCGCCAAACCACTGCGCCACCCAAGGATCCCGGGAACCCCAATTAAACGTAGGTTTTTCTTCCTCAGGCTGTCGTTTATTTCCCTTAATCTATCCTCATGGTTATTTATTTATTTATTTATTTATTTATTTATTTATTTATTATAGTCACACAGAGAGAGAGAGAGAGAGAGAGGCAGAGACACAGGCAGAGGGAGAAGCAGGCTCCATGCACCGGGAGCCCGACGTGGGACTCGATCCCAGGTCTCCAGGATCGCCCCTGGGCCAAAGGCAGGCGCTAAACCGCTGCACCACCCAGGGATCCCTCCTCATGGTCTTTTAATTGTTTGTCTCTTTTTTCTTCAGTTTCCCTCTTTGCCATCAACTTGTCTTCTATGTCACTCACTCCTTCTTCCACCTCGTTAATCCTCGTCGTTAGGACTTCTAGCTTGGATTGCATCTCATTCAATTGATTTTTAATTTCTGCCTGATTGGATCTAAATTCTGCAGTCATGAAGTCTCTTGAGTCCTGTATGCTTTTTTCTAGAGCCACCAGTAGCTGTATAATAGTGCTTCTGAATTGGCTTTCTGACATTGAATTGTAATCCAGATTTTGTAACTCTGTGGGAGAGAGGACTGTTTCTGATTCTTTCTCTTGAGGTGAGGTTTTCCTTCTAGTCATTTTGCTCAGTGCAGAGTGGCCAAAACAAGTTGTACTGGGAAAAGGAGAAAAAGAGAGAGAAAGAAGGAAAGAAAAGAGAAAAAGAAAAAAGAAAAAAGGAAGAAAAAAGAGAAGAAAAAGAGAAAGAAAAAGAAAGAAAGGGGAAAAAAAGGTGGGGGAAGCAAACAGAAATCAAAAAGAAAAAAAAAAAAAAACCACGGGGGAGTATCTTCTGTTTCTGTATACTTTAAGTCCCTTGACTTCCCCTGGAACTTGTCTGTCTAGCTGGTCTTCTGGGGGAGGGGCCTGTTGTGCTGATTTTCAGGTTAGCACTTGGGGGAGCTGCTCAGCCCCCTGCCTGGTGCAGGGCTCAGTGGGGGTTGTTTACCCCATGAGGCCCCAGGAGGAACAACGGCAGTGGCGGCGGCCAGCCCTGGAGCCCTAGAGTCAGCTCCCGCAGGAACTATGGAGCTCTCCTCTGCAGGGCCTGGATGCTCCGGGGTGGGGCCGCTGATCTGCTCAGCTCGGGGCAGGAGCGTCCTTGCTGTCCTGGGCCCTCCCGGCCTCTGCCTGTCCTGGGGGAAGGCCGGCTCCTGGGCTGTGTCCCGGCGCCCTGTGCTCCGGGGCCTGCGCTGTTGGATTCGCGCTCCCGCCCCGCAGCCCCCTCCGCGGAGCCGCCGCCTGAGCCCCTCCGAGCTGCTCCAGGCCCCGCCGTGCGCGCTGCAGCCCTTAGGGAGCTCGGCGCACTCTCCCCGGGGCGCAGGTGCCTGTTAGTGTCCCAGGGAGCCCGAGGGCCTCCCCACCCTCCTGGGGTCCTGCTCCAACTCCCTGCAAGGCCTTTCCCCCCGGGAAGATTGGTGCAGCTCCTGCTTCTCCAGGACGGGGCTCTCCTGTCCTGGGGACACTCGCCCCGGCCTTAGCCTGGCTCCTTGTGGGGCCTCTCCCCCTTGGATGCCTTTTGTTTCTTTATTTCTTCCCCCCCCCCCCCCCCCCCGTCTTCCTACCTCAATAGAAGCGCGAAGTGCGAACTCTTCTCACTGTAGCGTTCCAGCTGGTCTCTCTTTAAATCTCAGGCCGAATCTGTAGATTTTCAGGATGATTTGAAGGTTATCTAGGTAATTTGGTGGGGACAGGTGACTTGGGGACCCTACTCTTCCGCCGTCTTGCCCCTCCTCTCTCCAGGGATATATTTTGACAGTCACACTGTTACTAGAAAACAGAGGATTGATAGCCTCTCTTTATAAAGGAGATTTAGGAAAGCTGCAAAGTTAGAATCATCAATATGAATTGATAGAGAAGAAAGTGGGGGACCAAACAGGGAAGGCTAGAGGAAGAGAGAGGAGGTGACCATATGAAGAAAGATTTGGAATGTCATTGAAATGTAATACTGGAGGACAGGGGGACCAAGACTCGAACTTGAACTCAGACTGGACTTGGATCCCAAGGCTTTGTCTCCTACAGTTTTTATTAAGAGAGCTAGCAGATTGGCTACAGAAATGATTAATCTGGGGAAGCAGAGAAAAGCATGTTTACTTCAAAAGGTAAAAGAATAGGCTATTAACTCAAGGAGGGGGAGTGGAGGACCTTATATCTGTAGAATAATGTGGACAAGAGTCAATGTGCCAATTCAGGACCTCACACATCCTCAGTGTGCCCTGGACTACAAGATTCAGTTCTCAGGTAGGCACCACAGCTAGTTCCCCCACAAGGATGGTATATAAGACTCAGTTGTCAGACTGTCTTTGACTCTTCATGCCTTTGTGGGTCTCCCACACACATAATTACATTTCTCTTCTGTGAGTCTCCCTTTTGTCTATTTTTTTTATAAATTTATTTTTTATTGGTGTTCAATTTGCCAACATATATACAAAACACCCAGTGCTCATCCCATCAAGTGCCCCCCTCAGTGCCCATCACCCAGTCACCCCCACCCCCCACTCACCTCCCCTTCTACCACCCCTAGTTCATTTCCCAGAGTTAGGAGTCTTTCATGTTCTGTCTCCCTTTCTGATATTTCCCACTCATTTTTCTCCTTTCCCCTTTATTCCCTTTCACTATTTTTAATATTCCTCAAATGAATGAGACCATATAATGTTTGTCCTTCTCCGACTGACTTATTTCACTCAGCATAATACCCTCCAGTTCCATCCACGTCGAAACAAATGGTGGGTATTTGTCGTTTCTATTCTCAGACCAGCAAAGAACCTAGAAGGAAGTAGCAGAAAGTGTTTCATCCCCAAACTACAATGAAGCTACTCACCTTGAGCGTTCTTTGAAGTGAAGTGTGGGCTCCCGATATAAAAGCCAATGAGAAGAATAATTGTGTACTACTGAAGGAGAAAGACACAGATGAAAACTGAGGTTTCCACAAAGATTTAATGACTCACCAAGTAGCAGAGTTCCCAGAACAAATAGCTCCTTAAGGAGGAGGGATTAGGCTGATGTTGACCAGTAGATCATCAGATAGTCTAGGAAAAGCTCTGATGTATTTACTGTAAACAATGGAAGATAATGCTTCAAGCAGCTTGGTGCTACTCAGAGCTGCTGACTAGGGTCCAAAGTCTCTGTTTATATTCTGCTATAATTGAAAAGCATGTATACATACTTGCTGTCCCACTCAAGATACTCTAATTGCCATAGATCAGTAGTATAATGGACTGAGTTGCTGCTTCTTCAATAGCATGAATATTGGTGCCTTTAAATCCTTGTGTTGTTTCTCATGAAATAGGAAGGAGAATAAGTGCAGTGTGAACAATGGAAAAGTTGAGGGGAGATAAACATATCTTCAGGAAGTAAATCTATTTATTTTGAAGGATTAGGCACTTTCCCAAATTCTACAATATGCTTGACACAAATGTAATACTCACTTAACTACCAGTTACCAAATAGCTGCCATTAAATTGTGTTACTATTGGGAAAGTCTTCATTTCACTATATCACAGAGTGAGACATAGGTCCTGGGGTTGGCTCCCCAGGTAGTTTTGTGTCCTCTTTTTCGGGGGTTCCACACTCTAGGCTGTCAGTTTGTTTTCCAAACAGAATGATCATAAAGGATAAACATTCTAAGGTTTATTCAAGTTCCCTCTATATGTACTTGGATTTTTGACCTTAGATGCTGTTTCTCTTCTTTTATTAGTTCTTGAAAGCACACGTTTCTTCACATATGCTAAGATAAATCAGCACTCCTTGGCATTTGTTGATGTTATGGCATGCACGCTAACAGCTTTGGAACATGACTCAAGCCCTTTCTAACACATCTCCTCTCAGTCCTCCTCTGTAAACATATAACCAGGCAAAGGTAGCCTTTTTTTCTCATTTAGAACTACTCTTGACAACTTTAGAGTTCATCTTTGGTTTCACCTTTCCTATTGTCACCTTTCATTAAATAAAATTTTGATCCAAGGAAGGCTTTAATCCCTTTTCTTGGAGAAATTTTACTGTTAGGAAAGTGTTTAATGTGACAGAAATTTGACCTTGCAATTATTCAGAAAATCTCTTTTTCAATGTTCTCTAAATTAAAACATAACACATTTCATGAAGCAAAAGTTGTCAATTCCTAGGAAGGAATAATTGTGATTTCCTAAAACAAATAACTTGAGGAAAGTAAAATGATACTTGTGGTTATGCAAATTTTCATTATTTGCTAAACCTATGATGCTGAAAAGCTGGAAAAATTAACTGCTTAAGAGGTTTAAGCACAATCTCTTGATCTATTATTGAATGATGAATAAGCTACCTTGGCCTTGTCTTAAATATAACACAAGATTAAAAAAAAATCTAAGTAGTGACATCAGAGTGTGCATTAGGTTGGGGATAGATACCATAGAATTAGTTCTAGTGAGCCACTATCTAAAAACATTAAAAATAAAATAAAGCAAAAAAGAGGAACAACCACTTCCAGGACAAGATCAGAATTCTAAAAATATTTAGTTTTCACAATAAAATACCATATGCCAAAAAACAGGAAAGTATGGTACATGTGCAGGAAAAAAGAGCAATTAATAAAAACAGTGTCTGAATGGACCCAGACTTTGGACTTAGCAAACAAAACAACTGTAAAAAATATGTCCCACTTGTTGAGCCACTCAAAAAAGGTTTGCTCCAGCAGAAGAATCATGCAAATGAAAACAGATCAATAGAGAAAAGAAATACAAACAATGAAAAGAAGACAAATAATAAAGAAAACTGAACATAGCCTCAGAGACCTGTAGAAAATATCAAGCATACCAACTTAAGTGCAAGCAGGAGAGGAAAGGGCAGAAGAAAATCTTTGAAGAAATTAGGACCAAGATCTTCCCAAATTGGATGAAAAATATTAATTTGCACATCTATGAAGCTCAACAATGAGTAGGATTAACATGAAGAGATTGAAAGGAACACACACAGAGTTAAACCCCTGAAACATACATTTCAGCACTACTTCTCTTACTTCTTAGAAGGATGATTTTGGTATTTTGATGAGGATTGAATTTCATCAGTGGATGGCCTTGGGTAGTAGGGACATTATATCATGATATTCATTCTTCCAATCCACAAGTGTGAGACGTCCTTCCATTTGTCTTCTTTGATTTCTGTTAGCAAAGTCTTATATATCTTACATTGTACAGGTCTTTCACGTCCCTGGTTACATTTACTAAGATTTTTCATTGTTTTTGATGTTACTGGGAATTAAATACTTTATTTCTTTTTCAGATATTTCATTACTAGTGTAAAGGAATGAAATGGATTTCTGTATATTGATTTTGTATCCTGAAACTTTACTCTGATAGTTGATTCCACAATTTTTTGATCGACTCTTTGGGATTATATATATATATATATATATTCCTTTATCTGCAAATATTGACTATTTTATTTCTTACTTTCTGATTTGGATGCCTTTTATTTCTTTGTCTTGCCTAATGGCTCTAGCTTGGACTTAGTACCAGAGAAGTGGTGAGAGTGAGCATCCATGTCTCACTCCTGATCTTAGAGGAAAAGCTTGCAAACTTTCACTATTGACCATGATATTAGCTGTAGCTTGTCAAAATGGTCTTTATTATGTTGTGGTATATTCAATCTATTAAGGGTTTTTAGCATGGAAGGATGTTGTGTATTATCAGTTGCTTTTTCAGTGTCTATTGAGATAATCATGGTACATTATCTTTTATTTTATTGGTATTTTACATTTATTGAGTTGTGTGTGTTGAGTGAAACTTGCATCCTAGAGGCAAATCCCACTTGGTCCAGGTATATAATATGTTAATGTGCTCTTGATTTTGGTCTGCTATTTTGTGGAGAATTTTGCATCAGGGATATTGGTCTAATTTCAAGGTTATTTTTAATTTAAATTAAATTAGCCAACATATAGTATACCATTAGTTTCAGATGTAGAGTCCAGCTATTCATCAGTCTCATATAACACCCAGTGCTCATCACATCATGTGCCCTCCTTAATGTCTGTGACCCATCCCTCCTCCCACCTCCCTTCCATTAACCTTCAGTTTGTGCCCCATAGTTGAGAGTTGCTTGTTTGTCTTCTTCTCTGATTTCTTTCCATTCAGTTTTCCCTCCCTTCCCCTATGATCCTCCATGCTATTTCTTATATTTAACATATAAGTGAAACAATGTGATAATTGTCTTTCTCTGACTTATTTCATTCAGCATAATACCCTCCAGTTGCACCCACATCAATGTAAATGGTAAGATTTCATCCTTTTGACCACTAATATTCCATTATATATATATATATATATGCAGATGGCCCTTTGGATCACTATATTTGTATTTTTGGGGGTAAATACCTAGTAGGGCAATTGCTGGATCATTGGGTAGCTCTATTTTCAAGTTTCTGAGGAAACTCCACACTTTTTTCCAGAGTGGCTGCACCATCTTGCTTTCCCACCAACAGTGTAAGAGGGTTCCCCTTTCTCTGCATCCTTGCCAACATGTCTTCTCCTGACTTGTTAATTTTAGCCATTTTGACTGGTGTGAGGTGGTATCTCATTGTGATTTTAGTTTGTATGCAGAGTGATGTGGGCCATTTTCCCATGTGCTTGTTGGCCATTTGTATGTCTTCTTTGGAGAAATGTCTGTTCATGTCTTCTGCCCATTTCTTGTCTGGATTATTTGTTTTTTGGGTGTTGAGTTCGATAAATTCTTTATAGATCTGATATTAGCCCTATGTCATTTGCAAATATCTTCTCCCATTCTGTAGCTTGCCTTTTAGTTTTGTTGCTAGTTATGGGTCTGTTCAATTTTTCTATTTCTTCCTGTTTCAGCTTTGGTATTTGGTGTTCTTGTCTGATTTTGGTATGAGAGTTAAGAGTGGCCTCACAGATTTAGTTTGGAAATGTGACTTCCTCCTTGATATTATGGAAGACTTTGTGGAGGATTGATATTGTTTCTTTAAATGTTTGGTAGAATTAATCTGTAAAGTCAGTCATCTGATCCTACTTTTTTGGTGCGGGTTGATAACTGATTCAATCTCTTTACTCATTTGTTCAGATTTTCTGTTTCTTCTGATTCACTCTTGGTACATTGTGTTTCTAGAAATGCATCCATTTCTTCTAGATTATGTAATTTGCTGGCATGTAATTGTTCCTAGTAGTCTCTTAGGCTCCTACGTATTATTGCTGTAGTATCATTTGCACTATCCCCTCTTTCATTTCTAATTTTATTTGTCTATCTTTTCTTCTTTGTTCATCTAGGTAAAGTTTTGTCATTTTGGTGATATTTTCAAAGAAGCACTCTTAGTTTTCTTGATTCTTTTTATTGTTTTTCTGGTCTCTAATTTATTTCTGCTCTCAGATCTGTATTTTGATCTGTATTATTTCCCAAGTTAACTTTGGGTTTAACTTGTTCTCTAGTTCAAGCTGTAAAATTAAGGACTTTATTTGATATCTAATTTGTAATATGTGATTATTGGTATTAAATAGCCATTCAGAACTGTTCCTGCTGTATCCCATAAGATCTGATATGATGTGCTAAAAATGTTTAATATGTTGCATTTCCATTTCATTTGTTTTGAGGTAATGGGTAATGTCTTTTTTTTTTTTTTTTAGGTAATATCTTTCTTAGGATTTATTTTTGACCCATTCATTATTCAGAAGTGTGTCATTCAGTTTCTACATTCAGTTCTACATATGTGGATGTTTTCATTTTCTTGTCAGTTTCATACAAAGTAAAAAGAGATGGTTGATATAAATTGAATCTTCTGAAATTTCCTAAGATTTTTGTATCCTATTATATAATCTATACTGCAGAATAATGAGATGAATGTGTATTTTGCAGATATTGGATAGAACATTCTTTGGAGGTCTCTTAAGTCCATTTCTTCTAAAGTATGCTTCCATTCCAATGTTTCCTTGTTGATTTTCTATCTGGATAATGAACCTACTGCTGATAGTGAGGTAATGAAATACCTTCCCTTACTATTACTGAATTGCTGTATATTTCACCCTTAAGGTCTGTTAGTATTTGCTGAATATATTTCAGTGCTCCAACGCTGAGAGTAGAAATAGTTGTGGCTTTTATATCTTCTTGATTTATTGACCCTTTACCTTCATATAATGACTTTCTTTTGTTACTTTTGACTTGAAATCATTTCATTTGATATAAAATAGCAGCCTGCATCTGTCTTCTTTTGGTTTCCATTTGTTTGGAAAACCATCTTCCATCTCTTCACTTTGAGTTTATGTATGTCTTTAGAACTGATAGGTCTCCTGTAGGCAGCATATAGCACAGTTGTGTCTTGCTTTTTTCAATCTATCCAGCCACTGTGTGCATTATAATTGGTGAATTAATCCATTTATAATTAGGGTAATTATATTAATACATAAGGACTTTCTACTCTTATCTTTTGCTTTCTGGTTTTCTATCTATTTTCTTTCTTTTTCACTGTTTCTGCCTCTGTAAAGTGGCGGGTTTCATTTGCTCAGTCTTCCGTGTGTGTGTGTGTGTGTGTGTGTGTGTAGATGTGTCTTCTCTAGATTTTTGTTTTGGGGTTTCCTTGAACAATACATAAAACATACAAGTCCTTTTTCTGCTGCTAGCGACTCATATTTGCTTGTTTCTGCTCTCAAGTTTTGCCTTATGGTTACCTTGAGGCTTACATAAATAATGCTAGACCTTTATTTACTGCTAGAAACTCATATTCATTCACTTATAATGGTTCCACACTTTTTCCCACTCCTCCCTTTTGTCAAAATTATCTCTTATTATGCTGTGAATTCCTTAACCAACTGTAGTCGCTATCATTATTTTCAATGCTCTCTTCCTTTAACCTTTATTCTGTAATTGTTTAAATTACTATTCAACTGAATCTCCCTATTTTGATGGTCTCTATCACCTTGATGAGTTTTGTGTGATTTCATTTTTTGTCACTAGTGTCTTTTCATTTTAGCTTGAAGAGCTCTTTCAACCTCTCTTGCAAGACAGGTCTAGTGTTGGCAAACTCCTTCAGCTTCTGTTTGTCTGGGGAAAGCCCTTACTTTCCCTCATATCTGATATGTTTGGTGACAGTATTCATGATTGCCATTGGTATCTTTCAGTACTCTGAATCTGTCATTCCATTGTCTCCTGGCCTGTAGTGTTTCTGCTGAGAAATCTGCCCATAGTCTAAAGAGTTGGGTGTGAGAGCTTCCTTTGCACCAATTCTTTCCTCTGCCTCTAAAATTATTTACCATTGGTTTTGACATTTATAATGTGTTGTTGAGAAAGATAATAAAGTGTTCTATTAGCTCTGTGGGCTTGTTTACATCTTTTTTTAATTTTTTTTTTATGATAGTCACACACAGAGAGAGAGAGAGAGAGGCAGAGACACAGGCAGAGGGAGAAGCAAGCTCCATGCACTGGGAGCCCGACGTGGGATTTGATTCCAGGTCTCCAGGATCGCGCCCTGGGCCAAAGGCAGGCGCCAAACCGCTGTGCCACCCAGGGATCCCAACTCTGTGGACTTGTATGTTAACTTCCTTCCACAGGTTGGGAAACTCTCAGCAATTATTTCTTTAAATAAATGCTGCCCCCTTCCACTCTTCTGGTATTCTTGATATTCTTATATTGGCTTTTCTAGTCTGATAACTCAAATAGGGTTTCTCGACGTGTTAAAAATCTTAGTCTCTTTTCTCTTCCACTTGAATCATTTCCCAATTCCTATCATTAGTTTATTCTCCCTTCCATCTGACCCACTATATTTCCTATGTTTTCTAATTCATTTCTCATCTCATGTGTTGAGTCCCTCACATCCAGAATTTCTTTGGTTCCTTTTTATAAATTCAATTTCTTTGGTAACACACTCCTTCTGTTCATTAATTTTATGCCCAGATTCTCTGAGATGCCTCCTAAATTTTCTCTGGCTCATTGAAATTCTTCACAGAAGCTTCATAAAAGCAATTATATAGGCATAAGATCACAATATTCTTTGCCTCTGAATTTAGTCCCTGGACTATTGTCATTTTCTCTTTGTGATACCATCATACTATGATTTTGGATGAAATGTGCCTTTGTCATCTCACTTGAAGGTTCAAGCATCTTTCTTATTTAGGAAAGGTTTTGTTGACTTTGATTCTAACAGTTAAGCAAATTGGCAATCAGAAACCTTACTTTCGTTTCCCAGAAGGTCATGATCTAGCACAATATTTTATTTTCTGATTGGAGCTGACTCACCACTAATTAGGAGCACACCTAAGAGATCTGACATTTAGGGAATTAAAAAAAAAACAAAAACAACAACAAAAAAAAAACAAAAAACAAAAACTTGGTGGCAGAGTGGCAGGGCAGTTGTGGGCTTTAGCACTTGGGTCATGGGTGTACCCAACCAGTGGGATGGGTGGGTGGGGTCTCAGAGGTCCCAGACTTCTTGAAACCCCAAGGCAGACAGCAGGAAACACCTTCCTCCAAATCATTTCCTCCCCTTCCTTCCCTTGTGCCAGTCAAAGAGTTCTTTCCTCAGAAATCCAGGTGCTGAACAGCAACAGGTTCCTCCATGTACCTGAGCAGCCAGGAAGACTTTGACTTACCACTCTGCTTTCTACCTCCTCTGCCTCCAATGCCAGGATCAGCACTGCCACTGATGCTGCTGCACTTCCCTTGGCCCCATAATCTCTATGATTCCTAATCCACCCTCTTTGGAATGCAGATGGATTGATCTCTCAGTATGCTCTCTGGAGGCACTTTTATTCAGCCATGGATGTTTAATTAGACACAAATGGAAAGAAAGAGAAAAATGAAGAACTTACCCAGCTACAATGCTGATGACACCCCTATTACCCTCTTTAATAGGGTTGAATAAGAAATGTTAAATGAATTTCTTCTGTCTGGTGTTTTACCTAAATGAGGACTGAGATGAGTATGAAATGCAGTACACTTGTTATCTGGAAAAACCAGGCATACATGAAAGGGTAGGAGAGAACCTAACAAAGACCAGGTTTCAAGGACAACCACAGGTACTTGTTTTCTATATATATATATATATATATATATATATGTATATATGAGTAGTATATATATACTACTACTCATACTGGAACAGTGCAAATCCTTCTAGGGAGGCCATGACTTTATCTGAGATCAGTCTATTCTAGAGCAACTTAAAACACACCATAGTTGCCCAAACTCCATTTAATATCCTAGAGTCATAATTCTATCACTCTAGTTCTGGCTCCAGGATGGCATAAAACCCCTTTCAGTGCATCTTTCACACTTCTATAAATTCTGGACAAATACAGAAAGACCCACAATTAGCCACAGATACCAAAGAGTGCATGGGAGACAAAACTTGAACAAGTACCCAGTATAGGGAATAAGGTCTCCAGGTCTCTGTTTATTTCTGTGCCTTTGTCTACAAAAATTTCTCCAGCTGTAGGGAGAAAGAATCCAGATTCCTGGCTTCTTCCCACCCTGGTATGTTGTGAGAAACAAAAATGCTCCCACATTTTTCCAGGCCCCATCCAGAACCAGTTTCCTAGCACCAGCAAGGGCCCCAGCTCAACACCCACCCCCCCAAACTCTGCCCTCATTTGGTTCTGCTCCAGGGCTGTTCTGCCATTAGGTCACCAAGTTGCTTTCATTGAAATCATTTCATAGGATGTTTTCCTTTGGCTGCTTCTGAGGACACAGACTGAGATATGCCTGCAGACTAGGAAGCATCCTCAGGAACACCACCTGTGAGGGAGTGAGAGCAGAGGAGGGCAGAGGAGGAAGTTGAACTGCAATTAAACAGCAACAAAAACCACAAATGATCAAACAGGGAGCTAAGGACCTGGGATGCCTTTCAAATTCTTTTAACTTGAGGCAGTTTTGCTGCTACAATTGAAATGCAGGGCAACATTTGTGCAATCATCACTCAAGGACATGCCACCTGCACTGCTACATGTTTTGTTTCTGGATTTGCTTTTTTGATGAAATAATGGCAAAAGGAAGACAGAAGGGTACCTGTCTTACTCCAATCAGGCTGCTATCACAAAACAGCACAGACTGGTGGCTTTTGAACAATGGATACTTACTTCTCACAGTTCGAAGGCTGAGAAGTCCAAGATAATGACACCAGCAAATTCGTGTCTGGAGAGAATACCCTTCTGTGGTGGTCTTTTCACTGTGATCTCACGTAGCTGAAGTGCCAAGGGAGCTCAAGGAAGCTTTGGTAAGAGTGCCAATCCCAATCATCCCCTCCCCAAAGCTCACCTTGGGGCTTAGGATCTCAACATAAGAACTTCTGGGGGACACATGCATTCGGCCAATGGCAGTACACTTCTTCCCTATTTCACTGTGTGAGGCGAGGACACTAGGCAGTGTGGGAAATGTAGGGAGATTTGTACACAAGGCCCCACAACGGCAGTGTTAACTCACTAAGCTGAACATGTGTATTAGTTGTCAATTTTAAGTAGATTTTCATATTCAGAAATTATTGTAATCCCTGCTTACAGATGAGGAAACTGAGGACCAGAAATTAAGTGGAATGATGTGCAAACTGTCAGTTATTAGAAGAGCCTATTACTCCAATTCTCACTCTTTTCACTACTGCCATCTCAAAAAATTTTCATGCTACACATGCGTTAACCTTTAGTGGTGAACTAAAATATTAAGTAGTAAATATTAAATCTTCACTTTTCCCCTTTGTGTTCAAGCTCTCTGGGGCTGGCTCAACATGTCCTATTTCCACTGGGTGTTATTCTGTATGTTGGTAAATTGAACACCAATAAAAAATAAATTTATTAAAAAAAAACATGTCCTATTTCATATCAATTGATCACCTATGTCAGGAAGAGAGACATTCCAAACTCTCTTCATAAAATATACAGACACAAAGACACTTCCTATCTCTGATAGAATCCAATAAAATTAGTTGATAATAGCAAAAAAAAAAAAGAAAGAAAAAAAGAAAAAGGATATTAAATGCAAATCTTTGAGAATGTGCCTAAGACTTTAATGTCATTTCTAAGGGCCTTTAATCAATATTTACATTTTAAAACAAACACTTTTAAATCTTAATGGCTAAAGGCCTTTTCAAACAATAGAGATGAATCAATCTGACCTTTAAGAAAATATTAGAAGATACATCCAAATTCATATCAAGAAGTTCTTTTAAAAACATTAGCCCAAAAGTAGAGATTGAAAATGTCCTAGATCCATTCTTTCTAGACAGAGTGAGTTCCAGAAGAATCAATCTATTAAAGATATCACCAAACTTGAAGTACAATTTTTTTTTACTCATGATTGTATCACATCTAGCTATGTTTGGATTGGTATGGCCAAAGCTATAACCTTTTTTTTAAAAAAAGATTTTATTTATTTATTTGAAAGAGACAGTGAGCACAAGCTGAGGGGCGGGGTAGACGGAGAGGAAGAAACAGACTTCCCCCTGAGCAGGGAGCCTGATGCAGGGCTTGATCCTATGACCCTGGGCTCATGACCTGAGCCAAAGGCAGACGCGTAACTGCCTAACCAACTGAGCTAACCACGTGCCCAACTATAACCTATTTTTTGATGTCTTAGGCATGTGGCAGTAGCCCACAGTCTAGTAATCTCCAGGCCCTTAATTGCTTTGCTTAAATATTTGCTTGAAGCTGATACGGCTCATTCTATTTGTTGTTTTCTGAGCATCTTCATTTACATAAGGAAGCCCCCGTTACCTAAAACTCCACATGGTTCTACCTCCAGGCCTTTCTCGTTAATAATCTTAGGATGGAGGTCAGGGAACCCTGAAAGCTTTTTGGAGCTATCATGGACTATGGCAAGGCAAGTGAGGCACTGATCTTAGGTGTAAAATTTAAAGAGGAACCAAAAACTCAGTTATTAAGATAAATAATATTTTAATGCAGTATTTTTAAAAATAAAGATTAATGTAAAATCCAAAATAAATAAAATAAGTAAATTTTAGGTAATTACTATTGATTCCTTTTACCTCAGAGGCCAAAATGGTTCTGCACAGCCGTTATTTAAATTTTGATTTGATATCCCTTACAATATCCTTGAAACTTTTCTAGCATATTTCCATTTCTTATTAATGGAAAGTGCACTAAAATGTGCATTCCCAACCTATCTCATCCCTTTTCTTTCCAAGTCCTTTGCCCAAAAAAGTTGACATGAAACCGAAGGCTATAAACTTCATAATAAACCTTTTGGCAGCATTCTGCATCTCTTACTCTGACATAGGGCCTAAGGCAGCAAACTAATGTCATTCCTATGGACTCCTACTCCATGTATCACTTGTCAAAGACTTTCCTTATCACGTTAGATCTCCACGGTCTCTAAAATTACTCCCTACAGTTCCGAAGTTGTGACCCATTTTAATGTATAATCATACAATGGCAACCTTTGCTGCCTGACACGTATGATCTCTGAAGGACAAACACTATGAGCTACTTGAGGCAGTTACCTACTTTGCGTTCTAATACAAACAGTGAACTAGCACATAAATATTGAAAACCCACAATCTCCTTTCTCCTGGAATCCAGGAATACGTCTCTTTGCTTCTTGGCACATATACCTCTGGAACTTGTGACAGTACAATGAACTCATCCTTTACACCCACAAGACCTGTTATTCATACTCTTCCTGATGTTATCTCAACTAGGAAATGTTCATGTAGCCTTTTAGATGTGTTTGAAGTTAATGCAGAATCCAGAAGCATTCTTCAAAGCTGCAGGTGGCAAATAGAACATTTCTTCTGTCAAGGTTTTACCTTCAAAATGCATGACAATTTTGCATTCTATTCCATAATTCACTCATTCAACAAATATTAGATGCCTATTCAGTGCCAGATATTGTCATATGGATACAGCAGAGAATACACATATTTATATTTGTTTTTAATCTTATAATATTTTATACAATTTAGCATAAGTAGAGAAACCAGAGCAAAAATTATCCCAAATCCAAGAGCAAAATTGGTAATCTGAGATGGCCAATTATTGCTTCACATACCACCAGTCATGCTTTTTGCACATCCTGGGATCATGTGTGCTCCAGTCTGAGAAGTAGAGTCTTTCATTAATTCCCAGAAAACAAAAGAAATATTAACATTAATATTTATTCCAGATGAAAATACTTGGGAGTATCATTAGAACTAACTCTTTGTCTTCATTTCTGTACATTAGGTTCTGCCTACATTCTGAAATGACAAAGATAGAATCCATTTCAATACCCACAGAAAATATATAAAGCTAATACTTTAAAAAAAATCATGTGTGAGGAGGAGGTAGTCTCACTCTTGACACTTTAAGGTCAAATCTTCATTGACCTCGGTGCTACATTGTTCATCACTGTTTATCTTACCCTTAATTAAACTGCTCTTAAGTTCTTAATGCATCTACTGATCAGCTTCAGAAAGGATCTCTCCTTAGAAAAAGCTAATTCTCACACAAAAGAAACTTTTAGACTTGTCTCTGCAGAGAAATGCTGAACACTACTGCTGTGCCCTTTTACTGGTCGGAACCAAAGCTAGTGAAAAAGAATTATACTCCTCAATGATACTTTTGTCTTAAATAATCTGATTTTAGCAATAGGTCTAACTCCAAAAATAAACACGTGGTACTGCTTGTGCTTGTGGATATGTAGTATAGGCATTTTTGAAAGAAGGCAGTGATTTGCAATAGCACAGTAATTTCCTGTTAGGATTAAGATTCAATTCTCCAAAACTACAGTGACTGGATAACTTGCATGAAGCCTGGCTTTCCTACCTGAAATCCTCATGTCAACCATTCCAAATTATTACAAAGAAGGTCTCATATGTGTATTAATGTAGATGTGTGTTCTCTTGCAGACAGTGTATAACCTCAAGAATTCAGATCTTTTCAGACTGTTTAAACTAGAAAAGTACTGGAACAACACAATATATATATTTCACAACTATAGAACAGGGATTCTTACTAAGGAGTAAGTAACGGAATAATCTGTGTCACTGGCATGAGATCTCACTGTTTTAAAATTCAGATTAAGGTCAGTGTTTAATAACCTAAATTGAGGAGGGCCTAGGGATGCATACCTTTTAATAACTCCATAAAGGATGCTGATTCAAATACTAACATAAGACTAAAGTCCACTTTAATCCTGAATATAATTTAGCTTTCTGGTTTTGTAAAGGTTTAAATTTATCATGCCCAAAAGCTAGAATTCCGCAGGTTTAATGTTCTCTTCACTTCTGTCTTCTAATATTTTATATTAATGATGGTACTCAGAAGCATAAACCACCACTGTCCTCAGCACAGAAATCCCAAGTTATTACAATTCCTTATATATGAATCCACACCTGCACACAGCTGCATTCTATCCTCAAATAGACCTTATTCCTACCAATAAGAGGAATTGAACATTTTATATTTGAAACTTTAAGGTCAGTTTATTAAGTTCAATGATGAAAGCTATCAGAAGAATATTCTCCTGAAAATTATTTTTTCTTAGAAAAAAAGAAAGGAAAATCAACACCTCCACACAGCCACAGATGCTGTGGCAGTCACACCTCTCTGTAGATGGGGATAGTCCATTAGTCAGTCAGATCACTCTCTGGGTCAGCAGGATTATAGTCTGGATCATCCTCATCATCCTCTAGCTCCAAGTCATCCATTTCCTGGAACAGGGATTCATCTACCTCCACATTGTTTCCAGCTGTAAAAGACAAAAGATTTCGCCTTCAGTCTAATATTTAGGAATAAAAGATAGAACTCACTGGTAACACCAAATATAAACTTCTAAATGTACAAGTGAGGTGCGAGTGAGGAAATCCTAAACTACTACTGCAAATCATAATAACAATGATCTGTATTAGTCAGCAAAGACATACATTTTAAGAGACACTTCAGGCTTCCAGTTTTTTAAAAAAAATCCAGTTATAAAAAAAGCTTTCCTAGAATGCATTATTTATTATGTAGCATGTTATAAGTTGAAGACAATGGTATGCCATGGTTACGCAAAGTTGATTATCACTGCCCATGGGGCCTGAGCCAGAAGTTTTATCACTTCTAGTAGTGGTAGATATGTACGTCACTAGAACTCAACCACACTTGTTATTTAATTCATAGATATAACTTGATCTTTACTCTCAGATAGTTCCCCTTACAACCAATGGTATGCCCTTCTCAAATTCTAAATATCTGAGCCCTTTAAGAAGCAACACCTCAGCCTTGCATTAAACATCTTTACTCTTCAGTGCATCTAAAGTACATAAAGGCAGGATATTATAGTACTCTTAAATCACCAGAAATTGTTCATCTTCCTTTCCTGTCAGACTTTAGCCCACTGATATTCAATTCAATGAGAATGAGTCTTGCTTTACCCCTATAAGCAGTTAAGTAATAAAATTAACCTTTCCTAAGTCCAGGCTAAAGAATAACTCACTGATTCTGGAAGAGCCAGGAAAGACTTCCCAAAACAGATGACATCTAAAATACCTTTATGCTAAATTTTAATCCACCAAGAAGAAAAGGTGTCACGATTAAGCAATCATAGCAAATGTCAGAAAGAAAAAAATAAGGGCAGCCCGGGTGGCTCAGCGGTTTAGCGCCACCTTCAGCAGCCCAGGGCATGATCCTGGAGACCCGGGATCGAGTCCCTTGTCAGGTTCCCTGCATGGAGCCTGCTTCTCCCTCTGCCTGTGTCTCTGCCTCTCTCTCTGTGTCTGTCATGAATAAATAAATAAAATCTTAAAAGAAAGAAAGAAAGAAAGAAAGAAAGAAAGAAAGAAAGAAAGAAAGAAAGAAAGAAAGAAAGAAAGAAAAAATAAGACTTTGGGTTTTGTTTTTGTTTTTAAGTAAGACTTTGAATATTTCTAATTGGAACACAAGATTCTTTAGGAAAACTATCTGGATATATCATAGATGAAGGCGAAATTGAAGGACTGCGTAGGTTAACTTTCTCCTCTAACCAGTAAAGAAAAAAAAAATAACCAGTAGAGAGCCATCAAAAGATTTTGAGAAATATCATGATTAAACATGAATTTTAGAAATGCCACCTCAGGGGCAGTGACTAAAGGCACTAGAAAGAGGAAGAGACTGAAGCAGGGAGACAATATAAGAAGCCACCACAAACACCCAGGGAAAATGTTAAAATCTTCTGGTTAGGAGGAAAGAGTTGAAAATATCTGGAAAAGACACTTCTGAAGCAGAATCAATGGAGAATTTTTGGTGAGTTACTGGATATGAAGAGATATTTGATCCATTAGATAGGGTAAGGAGTCAAGGATGAGTGAAGTCAGGAAAACTTCTAAAGTGCAAGAGAGAATGAGATACAGCTTTCTGGTTGAGAATTTCTCAATTAAATAGGAGAAAAACAAGCTATAAAGTGAGAGGAGGATACATGAGGACAGCCTTGCTGGGTTTGTTTGTTTGTGGTTGTTTGTTTGAGACTAATAAATGTCTTGGAGCAAGAATGCGGTAAGAGATGTAAAACAAAATGCTGAGTGTCAATAAGGGCGCAGCTCAAGTTAAGAAGCAATTTAGCAGTGAGGCCATAACAACACTGTTTTAACCTTTTCCAGGAGACAGTCCAGGAATAAGGCTGAAAGGCCAGATGCTTCAGGATCACCAACTGGCAAGATAAGCACAAAGAAAGCTAATGAAGTGCAGAACTCTAGGGTGCTATCAGAAGTGTGACTGAGTATGGAGCCCAGTTAAAGGAACACACATAGGCCATAAGCTCCATGAGGGCAGGGACTGGCTACACCGTTCTCTGCTGGACAGAAGATTGAAAGAGGATAAAGTTTAGGATAAAAAGGAAAAGGAAAGCATAAGGAACTAGATGCTTCAGATAGTAAGAAACATAGTATGTTTCTTAGTATGAAACATAGATTTCTGGGTAGAGGGCATGAAGAGTTCCAGATTTGAGGTCTCTATAAAGTTCCATGACTTCTGATACTAGAAATTTAAGTAAACTAGGTCACCTAAGTTACAATGGCCTGGTTTGCTAGTTCCTAGAGAGTAATGTGACCATAACTGTTTACTGCCATCTTTGATGTGGCTTAAATTATCAGAAAATTTTAAAAAATACATCGCTATAGTTAGTGTTTAAAATGATCAAACATTACAATTTATTCTTCAAAATGTATCTGTTTATAGCCTTGGAAGGAAAATTTTACATTACACTCTGATTTTCACAGTTTAATATTAAAAACAGTGCATTATATACATGTGGAATCTTAGTATTATCTTACCATCTTCCAAAAACTGGATATCAGATGTGTCAAGATTATGATCTGTTTCAAATAGCTGTTTCCCTAAAAGAAATAAATATGTTTAATTCAAACATATTTTTTCTATATGTTCCTGTTTCCCGCCTTTCCAGTTTTACTCCATTGTCCCTACAATCCTTTAAAAAGTATAATTCAAGAAAAGAAGCCTGAAAACCTATTTTTCTGTGAATTTCAATAAATTTATCAATTTAGTAAGTAGCTAAGAAGCACGAGATAGGTATCTGCATTGAAATGAACAAGTGAAAACCCAGTCTGCCTTTAGAGTCCTAGAAAAACAAATGCATTTGACTCTACCACTTCCTACACTTGTGATTCTGAATGCCATGGTGGCTATATCTCAAGATTTTTCCACTGCAATATTTAGATCAGAGATAAGCCATAAAAATTAATTATAATTATGAATGAAGGGCAGCCCCGGTGGCCCAGTGGTTTAGCGCCGCCTTCAGCCTGGGGTGTGATCCTGGAGACCTGAGATCGAGTCCCACGTTGGGCTCCCTGCATAGAGCCTGCTTCTCCCTCTGCCTGAGTCTCTGCCTCTCTCTCGCTCTCTCTCATGAATAAATAAATAAATAAAATCTTAAAAAAAAATTATGCATGAAGTAATATCATCATGTAGACAGAATGCTTTCTCTTTTTGTCCTAGATACCGAAGTACATTATTTTTCTATAGAAATCTGTCCAAATGAGATCCTCTTGCAATGTAAGAATATAGAACAGGCTGGACTGGGGGGCGGGGGGGTGGGGGGGAGAGGTGAGTCATACCACTTAATTTATTTTTTCCTGCTTGTTCTTCTTCTTTCATTCGTTTCTTTTTAATTTCTAAGAGTTCTGCATCAAACTTGGCCTTCCAACTTAAGAAATTCTCAATTGTGACAGGAGTGCCATGAAATAATTGCTTAGGAAATAAAAAGGACATGTGATCACATAAATGAGACACTTATAATTTATAATAAAATTATCATTTATAAAGAAATAATGCATATTTCTTGATCTTACCTGCATGAGCTCTATTAACCTTTACTAGTCTTTATTGATAATTATCCATGCTATGTGACCAATGCAGTAAGATACTTCTCACATTTTATTTAACAAATCTTTTTTTTTATTTAACAAATCTTAAATAAAATTTACTTTTGTTTATTTTGCGATTGCCAAAAAATTACCAAAACCAAAAAAAACCCACCAAAAAACTGAAAACAAAAAACAAAAACAAAACAAAAAAAAAACAAACCCCAAAACAAAAACCACAAAACAGATATAAAGAATAAGGAAAAAACTTAACTTTATAATATACCTTTTCAGCTTCTTCTGCCTCTTTCTCTTTTTGTTTCTTTTCTTCTTCTCTTCTAGTTTTTATTTGATCTACTATTTCATTTAATTTTTCTTGCACAGCTGTCACTAAAGTAAAGATCATTACCATACCAAGGTTTTCTTCCGCCTATGTAACCAAAAGAAAGGTTGTAGTGAGAAACATACTTCTGAGGAAAACTAAAAAAAAAACAATGAAACTGTTTCATGATAATTGCTAAATTCCATACATTTATAATATGATTACTAATTACTAATTCAGTTACACCATAAATTCAGACATCTAGATAAATGATCATTTAAGAATTGAGCACATACGGGCATGTGGGTGATTCAGACCATTAAGTGTCTGCCTCGGGCTTAGGTCATGATCCCAGGGTCTTGGGACTGAGCCCTATGTCAGGCTCCTTGCTCAGTCAGGAGTCTGATTCTCCCTCTCCCTCTCCCCCCTGCTTGTGCTCGCTCACTCACTCTATCTCTCAAATAAATAAAATCTTTTAAAAAGTGGGAAAAAAAGAATTAAGCACATATATATGAATAACTATATAATAAATTTTAAAAGACATGTGATTTGCTACATCCAACCTAAAACAGGTATCTGTCTTACTAAATTCTGTTTAATAATCAGAATTCAGAAAACCTTTTCCTACAACAGCTAGTAACATAAGTTCTCCACCATATTTTCATGATTTAGATCTTTTGGGATATTTTAAGAGCTGTGACAATGAACTGAATCTTGAGGCCAAAGTGATCTCCTAATACAGAATAATAAAGAATGTAGGTATTTTTGTGATTTATCTTTACCTACCTTTTTTTCTTTAATTTGAAATGGCTTAAAATATAATAATATAATATAATATAATATAATATAATATAATATATAATATAATAAAGCTCTCCAACTCATGAAAGAGATATATACAGTTGATCCTTGAACAATGTAGGTTGGCACTGCACAGGTCCACTTATATCTATTTTTTTTCAATAAATACAGTATAGTACTGTAAATGTATTTTCTCTTCCTTATGACTTTTTAATAACAACTTCTCTAGCATACTTTAAGAATACAGTATATAGTACATATACCATATAAAACATGTATTTATCAATGGTTTATGTTATGGGTAAAGCTTCCTGCCAGTTAGCAGTAGTTTTTGGGGAGTCAAAAGTTACACACAGATTTTCGACTATGTGGAAGGTCAGGTTCCCTCAACCTCTGTGTTGTTCAAGGGTCAACTGTAAGTCAGAAGCTATTTTGGAAGTTGGTTACTTGAAAGCAGAATAAAGTAATACAAGATATCCTGCTTATCCATAGAAACAAAATACAGTTTGAAGAAAACAGACCAAAAAAACAAAAAAATACCCAAATATACAAGCCAGAATCTTCACTCTAGAAAGAGAAGAGATTTCCAACCACTCCTTTGACAGAGCTGGCCTCAGCGGAAGTTGAGCAGGTATTTCAGCTCCTAGGCCCTCTCCGAATACAAGACTTCCAGCTGGCTCCTGTGATTCTCTTCTTGGGGTTTCTCTGTGGTGTCTCCATGCTAACCATCCTAAATCTGACTACACAAACTTCTCTCCTGAGTGCCGAACCCATAATAAAACTGCCCAGTGGACAGCAATACAATGTCTCACAGGCATGTCAACACTGAAACCATCATCTTCTCTACAAAACCTATTTCTATGTTCCCCAACTCAGAGATCCAAACCACTAACCACCCAGCATGATCACTCACATCCCATCATAAGCTATATCACTGCCTCTAATCTATTCTTAAATGTCATTTCAATCTGCCTACTGTTCTGTCAACATTGTTATTATCCTAACCCAGGACTCAATCATCTTCAACTTCAAATATTAAAAGAAATCCCTAACTGGCTTTCTTAAAATCTGTGGTCTTGTCATCCCCAAAATCAACTTCTCTGGTCACTTAGCACACAAACATAACTAATCCAGTCAGTATCTTGCTTAAAACTCCTCAACAGCTCCCAAACCAGGAGCAAGACCATATTTTCAAAATAGTTCAGAAGATCCTTTAGGAATTAATTTGTTTAGTTCCATCACATAATATCACTAACTTCAAATTCTAAGCTCAAGAAATTTAGTATGACTAGAAGTTCTGGAAGGAAATATTGCCCTCTTCTCTCCCTCTCACTTCCATGACCCTTAGCTTGCTCTTCTACTAGCCAAGAACTTTCTAATACCTATTTTTTTCTTCCATTCAACCCCTGTTCTCAGAGGGATCCTAAATCCTGGTTGCTGCTTGTAAGCTTGAGGAGAAGGAAAAATAATAAGAAACAAAACAAGTATCAGTCCTCTCCCCAGATTGCAGGCAATCTAGACTACAACAGGTCAGAGGGGTTGGAAGTTTTAATTTTTTTAAAAGTCAGAATTTTTAACTGCATACGGGGCTGGACATTCTGAGAAGCAGATAAAAACTGTATTTAAATTTAAAGTACCTATCAGACATTTTATTAACTAAAAGTCATGAGGCTGACTGAGTTTCGAACAGGGATATACAGACAACTTCTCTTACTCAAATTTTAAATGTACAGTGGGAAACAAAAATAAAGATGCTTTGTGAATATCTATATCTGTATGTATATGTTTAAAGAGAGAGATAACATGAATTCTCCCTGTTCAATGTACTGGTTATACATATTTACTAGCATTTTCTGACTCTTGAAATTAATGTATATTTAAGGCCAATAAAAAATGCCATTAAAAGACTTGTTATTTCCTTACCTGTAACGCTAATAGTTTTAAAATATCTGAGACATCATTATCTTCTAGATTTTCCTGGGAGAATATTTCATAAAGAGGGGCTTCATCTGGGTATTTTTCACTGTATGTAAACTTGAGGGTAGTCTGGACAGCTAAAGACAGAAGATACAAATTTGATACAAATTATCTTTAAATGTAAAGTATCAAGAGGTCGACATCTTTGTTGGATCAGTGATTAATTTACAATGTGTCAATGAAAAGTAACACAACAGATATTCCTGCAAAGAAAAACAAGGTTACTATGAGATAACCACTTAGACAACCACTAAAGATAAATAACACCTACCACAAAGATGAAGTGAAACAAATCATGGGAATACCAAAAATCACCTTGAACGCATGAAATACATGTCTTACTTATCAGTAATTTACCATATCATATTGCATGTCTGAGAAAGAGCATGGATAAAAGCCACTCTTTTTAAAAACCTCCTTAAGATGAACAAAGGGCACTGAATATAATACGCAGAATAATACTACCTTGGGCTTATTTTCAGGCCTCTACCAGACCCAGTTCCCAGTGAGGAAGATCTGGCATTAGCCCTGGAATCTACATTTCTATCTGAACAATTCCAATAGGGTACTGCTAAAGGATTGCTAGATGACACAGTTTTGAAATAGGGTTTCAGAGGTTGTCAGAGAAACTTAAAACCTGATTCATTTTACGATAATTTTTGTCCCAATGTCAACTTTTTTCACTGAATAAAAATTTAACTGGGTCAAGGAAACACCTCTACGAAAATCTAAACAAACAAACAAACAAAAAAACAAAAAACCTGATTCATCTATACATTCTCACTCACTCTTTTGGCCTGTATCAATGCATACATCTGACACTTGTATAGAAGTGAGATTCTGGGCAGCCCCGGTGGCACAGCGGTTTAGCGCCACCTGCAGCCCAGGACGTGATCCTGGAGACCATGGATCGAATCCCATATCAGGCTCTCTGTATGATGCCTGCTTCTCCCTCTGCCTGTGTCTCTGCCTATCTCTGTCTCTATGAATAAATAAATAAAATCTTAAAAAAAAAAAAAAAAGAAGAAGAAGAAGTGAGATCCTTACAGGCAGATCAGTGCAAGGTATCTCTCTACAGACCAGCCTGGTGAATTCTCAGTGCTACCAGGCAATTTGTAACTAAGCAGCAGTGTCAAACATTTTCTGTTAAAACTTATTATTTACACACACAAAAATAAAACTAAAAAAATAAAACTTACTAATCATAATGATCCTTTGTTTAGACTTCGACTTTCTTGTAACTCACATTTTAATTATTAAGAACAATCCTAAATTTTGTATGGAACCACAAAAGAACTCAAATAGCCAAAGGAATGTTGAAAAAAGAAAACCAAAGCTGGAAGTATCATGAATCCAGACTTCAAGCTATATTACAAAGATGCAGTCATCAAGACAGTATGGTACTGGCACAAAAACGAACACATATATCAATGGAACAGAATAGAAAACCGAGAAATGGACTCACAACTATATAGTCAACTAATCTTTGACAGAGTAGGAAAGAATATCCAATGGGAGAAAAAAGATAAAATATAGTCTCTTCAACAAATGGTGCTGGGAAAACTGAATAGCCACATGCAGAAGAATGAAACTGGACCACTTTCTTGTACCATACACAAAAATAAATTCAAAATAGATGAAAGATCTAAATATGAGACAGGAAACCATCAAAATCTTAGAGAACACAGGCAGCAAACTCTGACCTTGGCTATAGCAACTTATTTGATATGTTGTTGGAGGCAAGGGAAACAAAACCAAAAATGAACTACTGGGACTTCATCAATATAAAAAGCTCTACCCAGTGAAGAAAACAATCAACAAAACTAAAAGGCAGCCTACGGAATGGGAGAAGATATTTGCAAATGCCTTATCAGATAAAGGGCCAATATCCAAAATCTATAAAAAACTTACCAAACTCAACACTCAAAGAACAAGTACTCCAGTCAAGAAATGGGCAGAACATATGAACAGCCATTTCTCCAAAGATGATATCCAGATGGCTAACAGACACATGAAAAGGCACTCAAAACATCACTCATCATCAGGGAAATTCACATCAAAACCACAATGAGATACTACCTCACACCTGTCAGAATCGCTAAAATTAACAACATGAGAAACAACAGATGTTGGTGAGGATGCAGAGAAAGGAGACACTCTTGCACTGTTGGTGGGAATGCAAATTGGTGCAGTCATTCTGGAGAACAGTTTAGAGGTTTCTCAAAAACAAAAATAGGGGTGCCTGGGTGGCTCAGATAGATAAGCATTCGACTCTTGGTTTGGGCTCAGGTCAAGATCTCATGAATCATGGGATAGAGTCCCAAGTTGGGCTCTGTACTCAGCTCAGAGTCTGCTTGGAATTCTCTCTCTCTTCTCCCTTTGCCCCCACCCCCGGCTCACACAGGCACCTGCTCTTGCTCTAAAATAAATTAATAAATCTTAAAAGAAAAGAAAAGAAAAGAAAAGAAAAGAAAAGAAAAGAAAAGAAAAGAAAAAATAGAACTACTCTATGATCCAGCAATTTCACTGTTTACCCAAAAGATACAAAAATACAGATTTGAAGGGGTACATGAACCCTGATGTTTATAGCAGCATTATCAACAATAGCCACACAATGGCGAGAGCTAAAATATCCACTGATTGATGAATAGATAAAGATGTGGTATATATACAACAATGGAATATTACTCAGCCATAAAAAAAAAATGGAATCTTGCCATTCACAATGATGTAGATAGAGCTAGATAGGGTATATTATGCTAAGTGAAATAAATCAGAGAAAAGACAAATACCATTATGATCTCACATGTGGAATTTAAGAAAGAAAAGAGATCAACATATGGGAAGGGGGGTAGGAGAAGAAAATAAGCCATAAGAAATTCTTAACTATAAATAACTGAGGGTTAATGGAGGAAGGTGGATGGGGAGGTGGGCTAGGTGAGTAATGGGTATTAAAGAAGGCACTTGTTATGATGAGCACTGGGTGTTGTATATAAGTGATGAATCACTGAACTCTACTCCTAAAACCAACACTGCACTGTATGTTAACTAAGTAAAATTTTAAATAAATAATAAAAAATAATTTTTTAAAAAAAGACTGTTAGGCCAGTAAGGATACATAGTATCTTATGGCATTTTCTTTCTTTTTTTACTGCTAGAATAAGATTTTTTTAATATGTTTACTGATTTTACTATTTGATGTAATAGATATTCATTATAGAAAATTTAGAAATACATTAAGGGGAAAATAAAATCAACAATAATCCCACAATCATGAAGAGATCACTGTTGCCATTTCGGGATATTGAAAGTATCATAAAAGTATTTTTTAAAGGATATTTTAAAGTATCTTCTATACATTTATTTACATTTCAAACAAAGTATAAAAGGATACTCATGTTGTATTTGAGATTCTGTGTATAAAACCTGCATATATACATACATATATAAGCATATGACTGTGTCCGACATCTTTTTAATTCAGATTTTAGTAATATCTCTGTGCTAATCTCATTTTCAATTGTATAAAACAGATTTGGTTATCAAGTGATGCCACTAAAATTGCTATTACTGATTGCTCATGGCAGAATTTTAACTGACTAGCTTAACATTAAAAAAAAAAAAAAAAATCCTTGGGGTTAACACCACCTTATGTAACGTTTTTATCAAATTCCAAAATTAACTGAACTAGACTAATAGTGGAAATGAACTTCAGATCCTCCCCCATCTGCCACATTTAAATTAATCTATTTAATTTTAAATTATTGGTTTTATAACTGCTTTATTTCTGTCAGTATATTTGTCTTAGTTCTATAGTTGTATAATAGTGGCTTTTATCTGGTTTTATTTGTGTGTGTGTGTGTGTGTGTGTGTGTATTTAAACAACAGTATAATATCCATCCTAAAGAAAGAGAGAAAAACCATAAAGAGAGATATTTATCCGGCTTATTTTGTTTTTTTCTTTTTTTTTTTTTTTTTAAGATTTTATTTATTCATGAGAGGCACAGAGAGAGAGGCAGAGAGACACAGGCAGAGGGAGAAGCAGACTCCCTGCAGGGAGCCTGATGTAGGACTTGATCCCCAGATTCTGGGATCCTGCCCTGAACTGAAGGCAGACACTCAACTGCTGAGCTACCCAGGTGTCCCTATCTAACTTAACTTGTAACAGCAAATGTCCAATAAGCAATCTAAATGCCCAGAGAGGAAAAACAATCCTGGAGTAGTGGAATAAAACATAGTCACTGAAATATGCATACATTCAAAGTCTGGTTCCAGACAATAATCTTTTACCTTTTCTCCATCTGTTATATTGTTAATGTTTCTTTTTCACTTTTTAAAATTAAGTCATTGTGTCAGAATATATCGCATTGACCTTCTCTCTGTTTCTAAGTCATGTTTACATAGTAAATGCTAATTAGAGACATGCAACATTCATACTAGGTTCCTGACAGCACCTAATTTAGCACCTCCACATCTTCACTCCCCAGCATAATGGCTGCAGAATGAGTATCATTGCTGAGAGCAACTTAGGAGAACCACAAGTATTTTTTACTGGACTTACTTTCATCATTTTCTCCAGCCTCAGATGTCACAGTAATGGTGAAACTGGGTGGATTTTCTGATAATACTGCAAGAAAATATACACAGAGATTAAGTTATTAAGATGCTTCCTAAGGCAAATGCTTTTCTTATTAGCAAAATATCACTACTCAGTCCTGGAAACTGATCCCTAGTCTGTATTTTCACTTCCAAAAATACAGACTGAACAGAATATTCAAATGATAAAACACTCATCAATTTTCTATTTAAATCTAGGATTATCTTTAATTTGGAAAAAATACCTATAGCAGATACATTTTTGAGAGTTTTATCAAATCAATTCAAAATTTCCATCTATACGTGGAAAACTACATTCTAAAAAGTAATGGCAGAATGGCAAAAAAAAGTTTGATGTTTCATCAGAAACTATCTGTTGATATTCAGTATTATCACTAATTTTTAAACATATATTTCCTAAGGTATAATTCAGAACCTCTATGACAAACAGTAAATATTAATTTGTTAGAGTTTGTGTCTTCTAACTATTTCTTTCTCCCACATTATCCCTAGAACCAAACTTTATTCTTTCACCAATTACTGAGTCTCTACCATCTTTCACGGAATTACAAAAACAGCCATGAATCCAAATACCAAATTGCTTACAATTTGTTAAGCAAGTCAGGATATGCAAATCAACATTTACATAAATAAGAAAGCTTTATATACCACTTTACAGCCTAATGCCTATCTGATAGTATATATGTTTATATTTCTTTCCCCACAAGAATACCATAAAAACTATGAGAACTTCTGTATCAGTGCCTGGCTGTATCTAGAAATTCAATAATTTCTGGAAAAATGACAAGAGTTAAAACAATAGAACGGAAGTAGAAAAACAAAAACAAATTAAACTTAAATCCAGAACCAATTAGAAGAGTAAACAAAAAAAATTCAGGCCACCTGTGATTGCTGCTGAGCCCCTGAGAAAAGCCTGTGCCTCACTCCAGCCCTGGGAAGCACTGGCCCCTGTCAAGGTTGGCAGCAGCTCAGCAACCTCTTTCTGAAATGAAAGGGCAAGGACATCTCTGAAGAAGTCACCAAGGAAACGGAAACTACTCAAAAACTTCTTAAGCCTTCATAAATATTCATTATCAATAAGATTTTCAAGACATATGACTTCATTTTAATTGAAGTTTGAAAGTACTCAAAGCATGATGAACATCTATGATTACTGTCAAAGTATTTGTCAAGAAGATAAAACTCACTAGACTCATATTTTAATAGGCCTCAGATAGTCCAGCCGACGCTAAAAAAAGTCCCTGAAAGATAATTCTCATAAAGCTTTTATAATATGACTCTACCTTTTTTTTGACAAATGTGTATAAAATATATTTGAGGCATTTTATTTTTATTTCTTTCCATGACCAACTTTAGCATTTATGTGTCATAAGATGTAAACACAGCGACTATAAAAATAAGGGTTCAACCCATCTTATTACCACTTTTAGGATTCCATGAGGCTGTACTTTAAGGGTTGCTATACCTAATAACAACAGCTAACGTCTACTGAGCACTACTTTGTGCCTATGTTGTACTATGCATTTACACAAAGATCCTTTATTCTTACACCAAGACCACAATTTTATACTGTTACCATATTTCACCAAATTTAAAAGACTGTCAAGTATATGAGATACACCCTACTTTATGAACTAAGAAAAAAAGAATCTGCCAGTTAAACTTTAATACATAATCGATTATAAGACAAATTCATATTTCAGAGATGTTAAAACACAGAAATGTCTTAGAACCAATTAAATATACTATTATCCCAATTTCATAGTGTGGAAACTGAGATAAAAAAAAGCTTTTAAATAATCTGCCCAAGGTTATTCAGCTAGTAACTAGAAGAACTGAATAGACTATATTGAGTTTCATGTGAAAAGAAAATGTTTTTTTCCAGCTGGAGAAGTCATTTGAGCTAGGCTATGAATTAAGGCATATTGAGAAATAAAGATGGAGAAAAGAAATGTAGGGAACAGAAACACAGTAGCAAGGGCATAATGGTGGGAATGTTTAAGGAATATATAGGAAAGAAGAAATTATTCTATTTTGTGGATGCATATGTGAGTGAAGACAAATAGTTGAAAAAAGTTTAGTTGTGGACAATGATAGTTTTTTTTGCCACAGCAGTATGGGCAGAATTGTATTTCTAAACGTAGGAAGACAAGGCTAGCAACAGAGCAGAAGTTGGAAGAGGGGAAACAAGACTAGAGGTACGATGATCGTAGATAGCTATTAAAATCATCCCAGCAAGGTTAATGAGGTTCTGAACTAGGTTAGGAGCCATGGGGATAGCAAGGGAACAGGGAGGATTCTACATTCCAAATGTGCAGGCAGAGGATGGTTAATGCCACTAATAAAAACAAAAAATACAAAAGAAAAATCAGAGATGATACATTTAAAAGACACAAGGAACTTTCTGTTGGAGACACTGAGTATGCAATATGCAATCAGAAACCAGCAAATGGAGCTAAAGAGAGTTGGGCTTGAATTTAATTTGGAGTCACACACACAGAAGTGATAGCTAAAGCTATCAGACTAAATGAGATCACGAGAGAGAAAACAGAGAAATAGGACCAACACCGGCTTGGCTTTGTAAGGAATCCTAAATTTAGAAAACAAAAGAGGAAAAAGGGCCAGAGAGAAAAAGAAAAGCAGTAGCCATGAGGTCAAGACATATTCAAAAGCAGCCTATTTTATTTGTGAAGGCACCCCAACTATTGAGATCCAGGTCTGATAGGGCAGCGCTGTCTACAATGTGTACTATATGGGTCTGTGGAGCTCTATCAGGGGAAAATGAGCAATGAACCACTAGCCTGCAAGATCAGATCTAAATCCCTAACAAGGCCTTCTGTAATCCTGCCCCTGTTCATTTGTCGTGCCTCATTTTTCATGACCCCAGTACTCACTTTATGTTTTAGGAATATCAAGCCACTTTCCTTTTAAATATATTTTGCTATTGCAGAGTCCTGCTTCTGCACATGCTGTTCCCCTTCCCCCATCACCCCTTGGAGTTCTCCAAAACAATCAAGACTCTCCCCTTTTCCTGTGCTCCTATATGTTCTTCTATGAAAGAATTGTCACACTATGTTGTAAATTACTTATCTGACGTCTTTTCCCAACAGACTGAGATTCTAACAATGCATATAATAAATATTTGGTAAATGAGGACTTGGGATGCTAGCATGAACATCACGGAATTGCCTGACCTTGGGAGACATACAGAATAGGGAGGCAAGATAGACGAGAAAGAAGTCGATAAACTCTTAATCCATGAGAAATCATGAGGAGAGGCATGTTCAGTAAAAAAAACTGGAATGAAGAACTGTGGGGCTACAAAGTTTATGGACAGAAAGAGGACTTTCAGAGGCCAAAATTCTAAAGATGGCATTTATAAGGTATGGTCATGCCCCCACACAGTTGAAGGAAATGGAAATAAAAACTGTTCATTGATGAAGACAAGGGATTGTGAAGCCATATTGGAAGAATCAGCAACTAAGATGGTAAATTTCAAGTAGAGAGTATCTTATACTTAACAGTTACAAAGTATTTGCACTTACATTACTTCCCATTAAACACAAATGGAAACTGAAGCTTGGAGAGGTTATGACTTGTCCAAAGACATAGAGCTCATATCCACTATACCAAGCTGCCATTACAGAGAAAAAAATGTGAGCCAGGAACAACGATAACAAAAAAGGACACTGGAGAACACTGCTAATATCCCCTACTATTTACTCCCCCTCTCTTCTAGTTACTATACCACTTCTAACTGAGCATATTAACCACCCAGAATGAAGACTACATTTCCCAGCCTCCTTTCCAGTTAGGTCTCACCTAAGTTCCAGCTAATGAGATGGAAACAAGGAAGTCCTTTGACAGTTTCCAGGAAATTTACTTAAGAAACTGCTGTCTTTGGATTTTTCTCTGTTCCCCTCACTCCCCCATTCCTTTATCTACTCTACTGCCTGGAAAGGAATGCTACCATCTTCACCATGAGGTAGACACTACATCTAAGGAATAACAAGGAACTAAGCAGTAGCCTGGGTACCTGAGGAATTCTTGGACTAAAGCTACACAACTATCTTTTATGTGCAAAAGCAATAAACTTTTACCTTTTTTAAATTTATTCAGAGAGAGAGTGTGAGGGGTGGGGCGGGGGCAGAGGGAGAGGGAGAAAGAATTTTAAGCAGACACTGCATTAAGTGCAAGTGCGGAGCCCAACTTAGGGCTGGATCCCATGATCCTGAGACCATGACCTGAGCCAAAATCAAGAGTCAGACACCTTAACCAACTGAGCCACTCATTTCCCCTAAACTTTTACCTTTTTGAAACCACTCCTTTTTGGGGTTTTCTGTCACAGCTGGACCTAATCCAAAGAAAGAAAAGAGAAGAAAAGGAAGGAAAAGAAAGAAAAAGAAAAGAAAAAAGAAAGAATATTCCAAAGCTTGGAGTAAACTAACACAAGGATGAGAAAGTTACTTAATTGGACTTGAAACGATGAATGATTCATCAGCACTCTGACGAAGGAATAATCCCATTCCAATGCATTACTGTGAGTTAGAATAAAATTAGCCTTCACTAAAGATACCAGATTTCTGCCACTGTAAGTGGATCAAAATATTTTTGAGAAAAAGAATACGGTTATTGGGCATAGTGGAAGGAACCAGTGGAGGAGCAGGAGAAGTGTTGAGGGATACGGGCGCAGACGATGGTAAACTGGACAGAATTAAGGACAGACATAATGGAGGTAATAGCTGAAAGGTACACTAAAGGGACACACGAATGACATCAGGGTTTTCACAAAGACCCAGATAGCCCATATTAAAATAAGTCCCTGTAGTTCTCAGGGACTGTCTTAGAAAAACTGCTTTTGAAAGATGACCTGTGCCCCATCTCTAAGATGCAGTTATAACTATTACATGCTCATGGATACTAGAGGTACTGACACAAGCAAATACCGAATCACGTACCCCTCTTTGTAAGACCAAACAGAATTAAGGGAACTTGACTTTTGGTTAGCCTGAAGCTAACCAATTTGTTTCAACAAAATTCCCCATAGCCAGAGATTTTGATACAGAAATGGAAATAACCAAATTCTACTACCTTAGCAGGGCCTTGTCAAGTGAAGCACTACTGAAGGAGAATGTGGTATCAGGAGAGTCCATTTATATTTTGGAAGACTAGTTGTTAGGAGGATTGGATCAATGTGCAATCAAGCTACAGAACAGGCAAAAAGAAGAAACTGCATTATGATTTGTCAAAATTCACAACAAATTCAACACTGGACCAAAAGTTCTTTGCAAATAGTCAAGCAATCAACTCTGAGGTTAGGCTAGGTCTATGTGGCTAGAACTATGGGCTAGCTAGATGCTGCCTCTTAAGCATCCACAAGGGGGGCCATGATGTGCTTAACAAAGAAGGCTTCTCTGGCAAGCACCAAGCTTTCATTTAAAAAAAAAAAAAAAAGTATATCTACTTCCTTCATCAACAGCATTGAGCATTTACCAAATCTAATATTAAATGGGATTCAAAATGAAATTAGAAAACTGTCAATTAGTGTTCCTTGGCAAACTGACACAAGCAAGCTCTCTCCTTTAACCTGGTATGAAAACAGGAAGGTAAGAAATCATCAACAGAAAAGAAGGCTATAAAACAGTAAACCTTGCAAATCCTCATGATTTCAAAAGATCAAACATGGAAGGGTTTTATCCCAAACTCCTCTGCCTTTTCCCTGAAAGGTTTCATAAACTCGATCATGAGTAAGGCAAAGTCCCTTAAAAAATAAATAAATAAATAAATAAATAAACACACGCAAAAACACTATAAATTGAGACATCTTATTTTACTTTATTTATTGCAAAGTTTATAGGAATGGTGGCAGGAATTAGAGACGGATGGACTCAGCTGATACTGCAGAACACTTGAATGCATCCAAGATTCATAAATTGTTTTTTTTATTACCCTGGCTCAAAATCCTCAAGCACTTTTGCGCCTGACAAGAATTTCACATACTGAACTGTATCAGAGCTTAGTACAATTTGAAAGAATCCTGGTTTAGGGTTAAAAATGTATCACTTTTTAAAACGCTTATATGCACAGTACTTAATGAGGGATACTTTATGTCCATAGAAAAGAACAGTATACCTTATGCCTTCTTAACTCTACCTACACGGTGCCAATTACATTGCCAATGTACTAGAAATGACCAAACGTCACGATTAAGAATATATCCGACAACGGACCCTATGTTCTATTTTATTTAGACATTGACATATAAGCAAGGAGAGAGAAGGGAGCCAGACTCCATACACACTCACCCAGTTAATGACACTCTCAAACCCCTCTTCACTCATCCCCTTAACATCCTCACAGCACAGCTGTACTGCTGGTGAGAGAGAACATGAACAGGACTGGAGCTATACAGGGGTAGCTGAGAGACATCTGCCTGTTGGCAAAGCAGAACAAAATTTGCTACCGTTGCAAGCAGTGGTCAAAAAGTGGAGCTAAGAAAACTAGGCTGAACAAGGAAAAGGGAGAGGGATGGGAGTGGAACATACCTTACATTCTGAATTCTGACCGTCAGGGACGGACGACAGTCAAAGGAAGGGATGGGGGCTGTCAATCCCACAAACCTATAGGTTCTACTCCCTCATCTTGGCTTCAATTCGATCACTTCGCAGGCACGGAGGGAGGGAGTGTAACAGGGGAAAAGCCGTAGGGCTACGGTGGTTATCATGCGGCACTTTCAAAACCCATCTGGAGCGCGGCTTAATACAGAAAAATCCTCTGCCTTGGACACCCGTCTAATGAGCTTCTCAATGATTTTTTTTTTTTTTTTTACATTGGCCCAACCTACCAAGGAATCGTCTGCTCCGCCTCAGCCCGGCTGGAGCTAGATCCCACGTTCCACGTGTCCGCAAAGTGAAGGAACAGGAAAGGGGGTCCAAGCCCCAAGCGGTTCCGCCGGTTCCGCCGGTTCCGCCGCCAACGTGCTGGCCGGACCCCAAGCGAGCCACTTACCTCCCCTGCGCCTCCATTACCTTGCTGGAAGCCAGACGCGTCCAGGCCAGACGACGTCTACTCTACTACCCCTCCCTAACGACCTGTGAATCTGCGGAGGGACCGGAATGTGTGCCGCATCATTCCCTGGGCGTTCGCAGGGAATATAAAGACAAAGAAAAGCGACAGATCTCAGGGACACCCCCCCCCCAAAAAAAAATAAAAAATAAAAAATAAAAAAAAAAACCAAAAAAACTGATTCTGGGCGACTTTCGACAACAGCACTCTGAATCCCATCAACTTTAAAACACCAGCATAGGAAAAACAGCTTCTACCCCCGACGAAAGGGGGGGAAAACCGACGCCTCTTGCAGCTCCGGAAAAGCTGCTCCCACTTAAGAGCATCTGTTTCCGTGTGTTTTCCCCAAAGCTCGGGTTCGCTGTAAGTTACCCAGAGCCCAACGTGCACCCAACACTCCGATTCCAGGCCTGACGCTCTCCAAGGGGCCTCGCCAGCCCGTCCCGGGCTCTCCAGGGTTCGGGCGCTAAGCGCTGGAGTTACTCCTAAGGGTCTGAACACGTCGGGAGAAGAAGGTGAAGAGAGGGCGGCGGGCGAGGTGGCCACGCGGCCTCGCCGTCGCCGTCCTCCATCCTCCATCCTCGCCCGGGAGGCCGAGGGCTCCGGCCCGTCCCACGCCGCCCCCGGGCCGCTCGGGGCCCGCAGCTGCGCAAGTCACCTGTGAAGGAGTCGGGGTAGATGGACTCCAGGGCCTCCAGCTCGTTGCGCTGCTCCTCGCCGTAATCTGTCATCGTGGCCCTCGCTGCTGCCCATGGGCCGCCCAGCCACCCAGGCGGCGCGCTGCAGCTGGGACCGCCGCCGCGCCGGGAGAGCGGGCAGCGGCCGGACCCGCGCAGGCGCAGACTCCCCGGCTGCGAGGCCCGGGGCCCAAGGCCAGGCCGGGCCTGCCGAGCAGCAGCCCCGCGCGGGCCTACGCCTGCTCGCTAGTTCCGCGTTCGACTCGTGAGGCCTGGCCAGCCGAGCGCGGAGCAGCTGCCCCGCTCCCCCGCCCCCGCCCCCCGCCGCGCCGCCGCCGCTTGGGATTCGCTGAGGCGCGGACGGCCCCCGGCGCGGCGTCCGCTCCGGACAACGGCGGCCGGTTCCCGGGCTTCTCGGGGCCTGAGCCTGGCAGGCCGCTCAGCGCCACATCCCCCGCTCGATGGGTCTAGCCTGAGAGCCGGCCGCGCGTACCGAGGCGGGACGAGGCGGCTGCTGGCGGGGCGCTTCCGCGAACCTCGTCGCTTCCGGCTTCCGGGTCGCGACCCTGCGGCCCCCGCGGGAAGGAGCGACGCGGCGCTGAGGCCGGGTCTCGCTGCGGTCGTGTGGTTCGTACGCGTGCGGAGCCTCCCGGTGTCCCGGCGGCCCGGGGGGCGGGGGCGGGGGCGGGGATGGGGGTGGAGTGGGGAGGGCGAGAGGCCGAGCAGGGGAGGCTGCGGGGGGCGGAGGCGCGGAAGCTCTGCCGGGGCGGCGGGCGGCGGGCGGCGGGCCCGGAACGGTGGGGGGCCCGGAACGGTCGGCCTGCAGCGGCCGTGAGCCCGGGGGGCGGAGTCGCCTGCAGGCGGGAGGTCGGGGTTCCGGATCCCCGCGCTTCCCTGCTGCACTCGGCAGGTGAGCGCGGCCGGACGTGGATCTAAATGCGGTTTACTTCCGTGGAATGATGAAAGGGAGGTAGGTTTCAGGAACGGTTTTCGGTTTTAATAAGCAATGTAGAAAAAAAAAAAAAAAAAAAAAGAACGTTCAGTACTCTGGGAAACGTTCCGAATTGTTACCTGGGAGGATAAAATCGAGGAGGTGATCCTGAAAATAAACATCCAGATGCGTCTGTCGTCTCCCAGGTTCATCGCGGCCGTCGAGATGTTCAGAGAACAGAAGGGCAGGGCTAAGGGAACAAGGTACTTTTTTAGGGGGAAGGCTGTTGACAGACAGTTTATGTTCGTGATAAAGGGACGTGCGGAGCTGTAGGAAGACGCTCGCAGCAGATTGCAAGATTTGTCACGCTGTTTTTTTCTTTTCTTTTCTTTTCTTTTTTCTTTTCTTTTCTTTTCTTTTCTTTTCTTCTTTTCTTTCTTTTCTTCTTTCTCTTTCTTTTCTTTTCTTCTTTCTTTTCCTTTCTTTTCTTTTCTTCTTTCTCTTTCTTTTTCTTTCTTTTTTCTTCTTTCTCTTTCTTTTTCTTTTTCTTTTCTTTCTCTTTTCTTTTTTTTTCTTTTCTTTCTTTCTTTTTTCTTTCTTTTTTTCTTTTCTTTTCTTTTCTTTCTTTTCTTTCTTTCTTTTCTTTCCACCCTGTGTTTTTCATTTTCTGATACAGAAGCGGATTTCACTTGTGCAGTGGGGGTAACGCTTCACGAAGAAGTTCCCTGACGGATAAAAGCTCTGAAGTTCTCTCTGTCTTGTTACGATGATGATGTACTACTACGGAAGGAGAAGCAGCAGCAGCAGCAGGCATCTTGATCTTCTCCTGGGAAGTATGAGCTTGCAGCAGGGGAATGTGTGAGAGCGAAGGTATGGGGGGGGGGGGGGGGGACACGCCCTGGTCCTGATTCTGCGACTTTGGGGAAAAAATCGGGAACTCTACTGAGGACGGTGAGAATCAAATAAAGTAACTCATGAAGTAACTTTGCAAATGTAAAAGGTGCTCATTTTTCTGGATGCCCTGAGTTTATACAGAAAGTAACCGTTTGTTTGTTGGGGGGGGGGCACAGGGGGGAGGGGGGAAGAGCTGGACAGAAGAACAGTCAGTGCAAAGGTGAGAGCCCACGTGGTATTTTGGAAGCCAGTGCGGCTGATGCCTGGTCAACTGGGCACGGGATTTGCAGATCCCACAGGGTCACGATTTGATGTGGGTGGTAAGAGAGGTCAGAAGGGGTTTCTGGCTAGAATAAGGGGAAAGATGAAATTCTAGTGACCTAAATGACAGGTAATGAAGACAAGGAGTTTGGCACAGACGTCAATAGCACCTTTAAATAATGGGCCAAAGGGGATCCCTGGGTGGCGCAGCGGTTTAGCGCCTGCCTTTGGCCCAGGGCGCGATCCTGGAGACCCGGGATCGAATCCCTCGTTGGGCTCCCGGTGCATGGAGCCTGCTTCTCCCCCTGCCTGTGTCTCTGCCTTTCTCTCTCTCTCTGTGACTATCATAAAAAAAAAAAAAAAAAAAAATTTAAATAATGGGCCAAAGAAAAGGTCAGGTGAAATGTTAAGACTTCTCCTGATAGTCAAAACAACCTATCAAAATAGATACAATGTGGCAAAACAACCAATTTAAAGTTTCCCTGAGAAAAAAGGTCGGTGTTGGTTAACGAGTTTTAATTCAGCAAATGAAGTGCTCCTTTATTTGCCATGCTATTAACAGAAGTTTTGGTAAAAATACCCTTTTAAAGCCTGTTACACATATATTCACTATAAAGCCTTCATATTTGAGAATGCTGTTGTGATGGCTTTGTTTCTGGTTTTTTTTTTTTTTAAGATTTTATTTTTATTTATTCGTGAGAGACACAGAGACAGAGAGAGAGACAGAGACACAGGCTGAGGGAGAAACAGGCTTCATGCAGGGAGCCCAACCTGGTACTGGATCCCGTGTCTCCAGGATCAGGTCCTGGGATGAAGGTGGTGCTAAACCGCTGGGCCACCAGGGCTGCCCCTGTCTGTTTCTTAATCCTGCCGATAGCTCCCTGAGGGAGTCCAGTGCTAATGTAATAAAGAGAACGCCCTCAAATCTTTACCACACTTAATTTTTTGGTTGATCTCTAATTTCATTTTGACGATGACAGAGACACTTCACAGACACATGAAGACCCGTAACTCCCTGCAAGGTGGGGCGGGGGGAGTTGTTAGGAAGCAAATTGGCTTTCTTTTAGTGTTTTGTTTTTAATCTTTAAAGATGTTGGAGAACAGGAGTGTTTGAAGCTCTGCAGATAGGCAGAATGTGTAGGGAAACTGTCACAGGGTTTGAAAACAAGTGAGAAGCCCAGCTTTAGCTATTTATAAGCGTATAAGATCATTCAGAGAACATGGAATCATGTATATAATAGCACATTGAGATTCAAAAGTAGGATATTAGTGTTATTTATAATCTTGAATGTATATAGTATCTTCTGAAGCACTTTTACTGTTCTCCATCTTCATTACTAAAGAAAAGAGTCTCTAAGATACTTGTCTTATTTGTATTCATCTAAGTTTCTTTGCAAGTAACACAAACTCCCAGTTGCTATTTCCTAGTATTATCAGTCTTCAAAAATTGTTTTGGTGTTTATTTTTTTAAAGATTTTATTTATTCATGATAGTCACAGAGAGAGAGAGAGAGAGAGAGAGAGAGAGGCAGAGACACAGGCAGAGGGAGAAGCAGGCTCCATGCAGGGAGCCCGACGTGGGATTCGATCCTGGGTCTCCAGGAACGTGCCCCGGGCCAAAGGCAGGCGCTAAACCGCTGCGCCACCCAGGGATCCTTGGTGTTTATTTTTACTTGTCTGTGCCTATGAGTTTTCAAGGCATTCTACTCTCAGATGTGCAGAATTTCAAATTCCCTATTTAAAGATTAATCTTAATTATCTTTATGTGGCTAATATTTTCATTTAGTCAGGGGTCTCATCACCAGTCACAAATATAAATAGCCACATGAAATTCTAATTTTGTGTCCCCTTGAAAGGTAGTGAATCTCTGTTTCACTTCCAGCCTAACTGACCCCCCTGTTTCCACCCTCATTTTACAATCTGCTCTGACCCAACACAGGAGTCAGAGTGATCCTATTACAGTATAAATCAGATAATGTCACTCTACTCATAACTGACACTCTCCCCAGATAAAGGCCCATCTGGCCCCCCAACCCTCACCTGCACGTCTTGTTACCTCTCTAACTTTGTCTCCTACTGTCCTGCTATATTCTCTGCTCCTGCCGCACTAGCCTCCTGAGAGTTCCTCAGACATGCAGTGTAAGTTCTCTTCCTGAAGTCTGCACTTGCTTTCCCTCTGCTTGGCATGCTCTTCCTCCCACACCTACATGGCTCACTCCTTCATGTCCTTCAAGTCTCTCCTCAAATGTCACTTTCTCAATGAGGTTACCCTGATTACCCTACTTAAAATTACAACTACTCTTCTCAGTACATGCTACTCTTTACCTAATTTTATTTTTCTCATGGTGTGCTAAAATTGTACTAGAATTATTTATTAATATTATTCTCCCGCACTCCCCATACACACCCCTTTGCTTTGGATTTGAAAGGGACTGGGTAGAGAAGGAGGAGAGAAAACAAAGGAGTAGAAATATAGAATAAGATAGGGCTAGTGAAATAGGATATAGGGGCAGCCCGGGTGGCTCAGCGGTTTAGCGCCGCCTTCAGCCCAGGGCCTGATCCTGGAGACCCGGAATCAAGTCCCGCATCGGGCTCCCGGCATGGAGCCCGCTTCTCCCTCTGCCTGTGTCTCTGCCTCTCTCTTTCTGTCTCTCATGAATAAATAAATAAAATCCTTTAAAAAAAAAAAAGAAAAAAATATGATATAAATTATTTAAAATGTAGAAGGAAAATGAGAGTTAAAACAAAAAATTAGCATTTAAGTCAAATCATTTTTTTACTTCTTGTGAGAAAATATAGTGAGTTGAGTCAAGGGTTCTGCTAAGGGTGTGTAGTTTCCCCGGCAAACATGTTTTGTGGGCTGCCTGTCCATATAAGCAATTTTATTAAAAGATATATTTTAAAAATTCATGGGCCAAGTAAGATACAGTGATTTGCTGATAAAGATTTAGAATAAGGGCAGCCCAGGCTCAGCGGTTTAGCACTGCCTTCAGCCCAAGGCCTGATCCCAGGTCTATCGAGTCCCACGTCAGGCTCCCTACATGGAGCCTGCTTCTCCCTCTGCCTGTGTCTCTGCCTCTCTTTCTGTGTGTCTCTCATGAATAAATAAACAAAATCTTAAAAAAAAAAAAAAGGTTTAGAATAATAGAGACACTTAACGCATTTGTTTATTGTTTAATCAGTGAGCATGAAGACCCTGTAGTGTCCATGCGCCATCTCATTATGCTCTTTATCATCAAATATGTTGTTCCTAACTTCCTATCTCCCATCATGAAAAAAAAATGTAGCAGTGCTGTTACTACTCACAATGCCATGACTCTTTGTAACTTCTGTTGAAACAATATAGTTCTTGCTTCTGCAGTATCCTAATGCTGTTAAAGTAATGTTAGTCATAACATTGCTCATTAAGTTCCACCTATCATGTTGCTCCAGAATACTGGCTTCCAGTGATTTTCTCAAAGAATGTGTTCTCTTGAGGATGTCCGCAAATGCAAGTCTTACCCAAAGTATGCAGGAAAATAAGTGATCATTTGTTTTCTAGTCACACTAAACTTACTACATATCTTCCAACCATGTCTTTTCTTGATTTCTTTGAATCACAATCACTGCATTCCTAGAATGGGATCTCTTTCAGTGTCAGCAGCACCTTACCTTCCAGGTGGGTGGATCCAGTCCAGCAGTTGCATTTGCCTGTGAGGAATACTCTTGACTAGGCCGGGAGAGCACAAAGTCACCACGTGATCAGGGACCAGGGAAGGTAGCAATCTGAAGGGCCAGTTATAAACCTCAGAGGATGAGATGCACCACCCCCAGTGGGCTACCTAAATCAGAGGCTGGATTTTGGCTCAGTCGTTACAAGTCTGTGTCCTTTGGCAGATTGTTTGACTTCTCTGTATCTCAATTGCTTCATCAGTAAAATGGGGGAACCTATTTTACTGGGGCAAAATAGGCCTGGATTCCAATTATGACCCATGGTTCACCAGTTACAATGTCAGTGAGAAAACATGTTGTCTGTATAGAACTCTACACAAAATTGTTTCACCTTCTCTTTGTTATTTCATGCCATTTCAGCAAGTCATGTCCCAATATATGCTTCTGTTTAGCAGTCTGTTGTAAAGTAAATGGGATACATTTTAAAGTATTTTAAAGTTTAAAGTAGCTGGCATATAGTAACACTACATAAATATTGTTACTACCACTACTACGACAGATGGGTGCAGATACAGGTCTAGGCCACTGGGAGGCAGCAGAGGAAACAACACCTGAAATCCATTTCTAAGGTTCTCGTGTACCGAGATTAAAGAAGTTTAATTGTACCTTGTGGTTAGTGCAGAAAAATAATTCACTTTAGGAATGATATAATTCACCTCTCTAGAAACACCATTCATTGCTCTTTGGTTCACTAGTCCCATTTATATACATGTGCTACATAGCTCAAGGAGCTCTTTGTATAGCCATATAGCTGAGGATAACCTGTCGTTCAGTGACTAGGACTAAATTGTAGTAGATTTACTTAGAAGCTAACATTATATTGCTACACTTTATATTTTGAGGTAGCAAATAACTACCTAGTCTTGCATTTGGAAGGCCTTTGGTTGACTGTGGTATTTCAAAGTTTTAAAGTTAATGTGATTTTCCTTTGTGCTACAAAAAAAAATGCAAAAAGCACTTTGGAAATCCACATTGTTGTTTCTTATTACGATCCTGCATTTGTGTTTTTTAATGGAATTGGAGATTGAGAACAGAGGAAGGAGACAAAGAAGGTAAATATAAGTTTGATTCTGCAATTCAGCTTTGGAAAACATAAAGAAAGCTGAGTTAAACACATCTAAACATTGAGATTATATTTGTCTCCTAGAAAGGAGGCAGCTTAGATTGTGGTGAGGGGCTGGGGGGAGCTGACAAAGTGGAAGTTAGGAAATGAGCAGGTCTGTGTGTATGCCAAGCCATAGCATTTGATGTACTAGCCAAGATCATTTGGTAACAAAATATAAGGTAGTATTAGCATATAATTGATTTTAATTATATGTCTTTAAATTATATAAATCCATTAGGCATAAAGGGGAGGAAGTACAATATTCCTAATGGAAAAGTTTTGTCTAACTGGCTGTAGAACAAAAGAATATTCTGAACAAACATACACACACAGATGGAAATATGATTTGTTTAATTGGAAATAGTGTACAATGAAATACTAGGGATGTGATCTACCCTTCAAATGTTCACATAGTTGCTATAAAGCTCTTTGAAGCCATGTAGAGAAACCAAAGAATACTTTAATCCTTTGTTAGAAAGCTGTGTGGAAGATTATGATTACGTGATTTAGAATATAAACTGTGTATGTCATACTCTGAAGGAGTTTGATGTAGAAAGGGCTTCCAGAATCTAGTAAAAAGAAAGTTTCCTGGTGTTAGTGTGTATAAGTAACGATTATCTTCTCTCTGGTGATGTAATGCTTTAACTTTATATACTCTTTGATGTTTCTGTTAACTAAAAATCTTATTGGAGAGTATTTACTGTGCTATAATCCCCAGAAACTAATAAAATAATTCTGAACATGGTATAAAGTGTTGAATAAACTATTCTGTCCCAATACAGAGGAGTTTCAAAAATTCCCAGATAAATAGAGTGATAGAATTTTAGTGCTGGAGGAGACTGGAGAACAAAGTGGACATGACCTTCCATATTTACACAGCTCATTTACATCAGAGCCAGATGAGGACCCTAATTAGCTTCCACAACTTCTGTTTTCTTAAGGATCCCTCTTGTGGGGCACCTGGGTGGCTCAGTGGTTGAGTGTCTGGTTTTGGCCCAGGTCATGATCCTGAGGTCCTGGGATCCAGTTCTGCATCAAGCTTCCCGCAGGGAGCCTGCATCTCCCTCTGCCTATGTCTCTGCGTGTGTGTGTCTTTCATGAATAAATAAATAAATAAAATCTTAAGAAAAAAAATGACGATCCCTCTTGTCATGTCAGTCATGTCAGTCCTTGGCTACTTGAAAAAGTTCAGTACATGAACATTCTTTTGAAAGTGGAATGTCAGCAAATGTTTTTAGAAGAAGAATTGAACTCAGTGATAATTTCCTTTGAATGGAGACAACCTGGGCCTACTACTATTCCAGAAGATTGTATACATATGGACCTGTATACATTTAAACATGAACATAAACATCTTAATAGATTTAAAAGGCACCTCAAGAATACATTTGCTTCAGTTCCTTGCCCTACAACAGGTAAGGTATCATTAACTATATTTTATATAGGTGAAGTGACTGAGTCCCAGAGAGACTAACTGACTTGTCCATTAAGTAATGGTGAAGGAGAGACGGATCTCCTGTCATTGCAAAGTACTACACTAGGCATCTCATAATTTTTTTTAAAAAATGGTCTTCAAATTCATTTTCTATTGGTTTCCATGAAGTTTGTGAACCCATAATTTCACACAGAATAGACTCTCCCACAATTGTGTAAAAGTAGATTACTAAGTGATTATATTTCAGTTATTCAAGTTCTCTGGTCTCCTTGAAAGTGAATCTTGAACGTCAACATGACAATTGACAGTCAGTCCATTACCCAGTAAGCAGCCATGGTTTTAGTTTTAAAAGACACACGAAAGCTCTCATTTTGCTTATTTTAGCCAATGAACCAGTTGCTTAAGTGAATGTGACAAACATCAGCACAAGACACTACATATATCAGAAATAATCAGGATAAATTAGAAACTTTCAGATCAAGTTGTAGCGTCACAGAGAAGAGTCAGGCATGTCTCCCCTTTTGGAGTTTTAGATAATGGGTATATACAAATACAGATGGCAGTCTCATTTCCCCAAATGGATTTTGAGTGCAAGCGTGCAAATTGATAATGAAAAGGCATGGATAGTGTCTCTACAGTAGAGCATAGAAGGGAAAATTTCTAGAATAAACTTCTTATGTTATGGCTATAAAAATGTTCCTAGTGTGGAGGTTCTACCAATAACATGATACTAATGATAGAATAATGCATCCTCTTCCCCTGGTTATGGCAGAATTGACACAAGACCTTGCATGGGCTTCTACCGTACATGTTACCAGTTTAGAAAGGGCTTTTAGTATATAGGTACTGCCAAAGCGAGCACATAAAGGGCTTTTCATCCTGTTGCCAAAAGGTCAGATATTTAAGATCAAAGGAAATTAGAGAGAGAGTAATGGAAAACATGGAACACAGAGTAACGTGTGTTAGCACTTATTTTAGGAAAGGCACTGTGCTGAGCACTTAGCTTATATTAACACCTTTAATCCTCACAACAGCTCTATGAGGTAGCCGTTATGTGCAGATAACAAGATGGTGCTCAAAAATACTACTTTTCATACAGCTAATTGAGTAACAACCGAGATTCCAATTCTGATATGACTTCAAGATCCATATTGTTTTCATTAAGCCAATATTAAACCAATATCATTGGCACAATGATCAGATAAACGGATTTTGGAAATAGCACCTTGAATGGACTCAGTCAAATCTCAGGAGAGAAAAAGGTGAAGAGATTACTTTGAAACTCCATCATCACAAAAATAAAGCATCTGTTAAGCAACCTGAATTGTGGGAGGTGCCATAATCAAGGTTTTAATTCAATAGCTTCGGGTTTGCTTTCCTCATTATCCTCATCCACCCTGTCTCCAAGGAAGCTATAGCGACCTTGCAAGTCCTCACCCATGCAGAAAAGACTGGGTGCTGAAATATCTCTCCAGTCCTGACATGAAGGAATACGGATGTGTTTGACATCTTCCTTTCCAGGAATAAAGCCAAAGAGTTTCTTTATGCGCTGCATGATGATGAGCCGTGAATGCTGCTCTGCAGCTTGTTCAAAGAGCTCCCTCTCGTTGTGCAGGTGGTTGGTCCAGTAGCAGTGCTGCAGAGAGGTGAGGGGGGAGCAGCACCTCGCCAAGCAGCAGGACACGAGGATAGCGATGGTTGCCAAGGTGATCAAAATCCAGCCCAGCATCTTGATATAGTTATTTAAATAAAAAACAGAAAACATCAATATAGCAATTATCAAAGGAACAGGCACAGTAAGAGGGATTCTTACGTAACAGAAGTGGGTAAGAAATTTGTTTTTCTAGTCTTTAAAATACTAACAAGGTGCTGATCGCTTGATATGGATATAGGCATGATGGAGAGACTAAACCCAACCATTTTAATTTGGTTTGGGGCCTATTAAGGATATTGACCAGTTAACTTAGAGTGGATTAGAAGTCCTGTCCTTGAAGTGGCAGATGCTATAATCCACCAATTACTCTTATGTAAGGTATAATAAACTATATTTAACTCCCCCTCTCTCCCAACCATTAGGTAGGTACAGGTCAAGCATCCTTTGGGTTCTTAACAACTATTTGGTAATGGTTGTGATGAAAATGATGATACGATAGATAATAATGGTAGCTTCCTAAGTGCCTTCTTAATAATGTGCTAACAGGTGTTCATTGATATTTCTTCCTGAACTGCTCTTCCCTTTTATTTTTTTGTGATCAGAGATGACTTTTATGTCCCTAAATGGAAAGCACTTTATTATTTTCCTTTTCATTTCCCTCCTCCTTCAAATAGTTATTGGCTGACCAGTTTAATGATTCATTTTTGAAATATACTTAGAAGGGAAAATTAAGCCATATTTTATTTGCAATTATTTAGTGTCCTCTTTGAAAGATTGATGTAAATGGCTGTTTTCGGGCAGCCCGGGTGGCTCAGCGGTTTAGCACCGCCTTCAGTCCAGGGTCTGATCCTGGAGACCAGGGATTGAGTACCACGTCAGGCTCCCTGCATAGAGCCTGCTTCTCCCTATGCCTGTGTCTGTGTTTCTCTCTCTCTATCTCTCATGGGTAAATAAATAAAATCTTTAAAAATAATAATAAAATAAATGGCTGTTTTCTAGTCTTGGAACTCTTTTTTTTTAAATGATTTTTTAAAGATTTTATTTATTTATTTATTTATTAGAGACACAGAAAGGCAGAGACATAGGCAGAGGGAGAAGCAGGCTCCCTAGGGATTAAGGGACTGGATCCCAGGATCCTAGGATCACTACAGGAGCCAGAGGCAGATGCTCAACCACTGAGCCACTCAGGCGCCCTAATGATTCTTTTTTTCCCAATCGTTAGCAATTATTATGTAAAGTGAGAGAGGCAAGTTCCACACTGATAAGGAAGCCAGCAGGAGGCAGCCACAGTCTGGGAGGTGAAGGTCTCTCCCACAGCTTGTGAATTCTCCAGCAGACCTGGAATTACCAGGGTGAGCACAGCAGGGTAGCTGCACTCAATGGAGGCTAAAACCTACAAAGTGACACAGCAATTTAACTTGAGAGAGGCCAGCACGGTGGAGGAAAGGCCATCTGAGATGCCCATTAATTATCAGCCATCATTTATTGAGTACCTGGTTGACCTCCCACCATGTTCTATACATGGTGGTTGGTTATGGGGACTTAGATGTGAACACATTTAAGATACATTCACTCTTTCCACAGTCTTTCAACCAAAAGAGGAAGACAAAATAGCAAGCCAAGAAATATAGTTAAATATGATAGGTTTTTTTTATACCAGTAAGCACAATGGGAAAGAAATGAACTCACTTAATGAAGAGGAGTATCAGGGAGTACTTCCCAGAGGAGATGATGTTCAGACTTAAATATTAAAGAGCAGTTCATCAGATGCAAGAAATTAAGAGTTCTGATGAGAGCTGATAAGAAGAAAAATAAGAGCATGAAGAATTGGGAGAACCTCAAGAAGTTTGTGCTCACAGGTCATAGGAGTCCTGTGGAAAAGTCAGGAGCCAGACGCTGAAGGACCTTGTATGCCCTGACAAGAATTTGGGTTTGTGACTGGGCCAGTAGGAAGTCATTCAGGAACTTCATATAGGGTCTGGGGACGGTGGTCATGATTCGATTCACATTTAGAAAGATAATTTTGGCATGGCTGTAGAAAGTTGACTGAAATTGGATAAAACTATGTCAGGAAGCTATTTTAGAATGACGTATGGGCAGAGAAGGGGTTTGAACTTTATAGGACCTTGTGGTCAACTCAGAAAAATCAAACAGAAAAAACAGTGTATACTTCTCAAATGAGACTGAAGTTCAAGGTAGTCGTGAAATGTGGCTTGGTACAATGGAAACAGTATGACCTTTGAATATCTCAGCCCTTTATTAGCTCTGTGAACTTATAAAAGTTACATAAACTCTTTAATCTTTGCTTTCCTCATCTGTAAAATGGGATTGATTATAGCTCTCTCTTAAGATTCTGAAGGTTAGAATTAAAAATGAAATATTTGTACAGTATATGATAAACATCTTACTAAATATTAGTTTTGTGGTCGCTGATCCAAAAAAGTCCACTGACTGATGGCACTCAGAACCAAAAAACTGTCTTTTCACGTATGTCTGTGTAATATATTAAACAAGGTATTTTATTTTCACTTTAAGAAAATCTTACTAGTGTGTAATAGATATTAGTTTTTCTTGAGCAAGTACATTTTTGTAAGTTAAAATAGTCCCATTAATTATTTGATGTTTCACCTATCCTCACATAGCTCCCTCCTCTATCCGAGCTCTAGAGTTAGTATAAAAGGTTGAGGCACAGCATACCTTAATGGGATTTCTAACTTTGCTTCAATCAGGCTATATGCAACACTTGAGTATTCTGTGTGTTGATAGTAATTTTTTTCAACAAAATAGCACTAGCACTTCTAAATTTTAATAGCTAAAAAAGTGATGGGTCAAAAATGTGTATGCCTTTGCAATAAATAGTTTAAAAATAATGTATTTTTATTGTACTGCAGTGGTTTGCCAATGTGTTTTTATCCCCAAATCCCTCACAGAGAGCAATGAATGCCAATGACTCTTTCTGTATTGACAAAATGCACTTTTACAGTTCTTTTTTTTTTAAGACTTTATTTTTTATTTATTCATGAGAGACATAGATTGAGAGAGAGAGGCAGAGACACAGGCAGAGGGAGAAGCAAGCTCCATGCATGGAGCCTGAAGTAGGACTCGATTTCAGGTCCCCAGGATCAGGCCCTGGGTAGAAGGTGGCGCTAAACCACTGAGTCACCTGGGCTGCCCTATAGCTCTTAAATTTAACCTGTAAGTGCAGTAGATACAGGCCTTTTCTCTGCCTCATCCCACCCCCTCATGTAAACTTGTCTAAGGACATTAAATTTAGAGCCATCGCTGGAATTTATTTTGATCATCATTAAGCTTCCTATAATTTTAGGTAAAATGTTAATACACAAGAATGAATATTTCAGAATATCCAAGATGGAATGAAATGATACACTATATGGTAATAATAATTTTAATGACGATATCTAAGATGTATTGTTTTTTAACATGGATTGTAGACATGATGCTGAGCCTTTTAGATGTATTAGCTCATTTATTACTCACTTCAACCTTATGTGGTAGGCCCTATTAATATCTCTATTTGCAAATTGAACACCAATAAAAAATAAATGTATATTAAAAAATAGTGAAAGGGAATAAAGGAGAAAGGAGAAAAAATGAGTGGGAAATATCAGAAAGGGAGACAGAACATGAAAGACTCCTAACTCTGGGAAACAAACTAGGGGTGGTGGAAGGGGAGGTGGGCGGGGGGTGGGGGTGACTGGGTGACGGGCACTGAGGTGAGCACTTGATGGGATGAGCACTGGGTGTTATTCTATATGTTGGCAAATTGAACACCAATAAAAAATAAATTTATAAAAAAAGTAAAAAAAAATCACTATTTTACAGCAAAGAAAAGTAAAGCGTGGTTAAGTTATATAACTTGCTCAAGATTTTGCAGGTTAATAAAAGGCAAAGCAAGATTCAAACACATCCTAACCATATGTATAGAGCCACTCAGTAGAAATCACTTTGATAAATGGCATCAAGATTGTGTTGTATATTTAGATACTATGAGAAGTAGTAGGAACGTGAAATGTCTCCAATGGCTGCAGTTAAGATGGGATAGCATAGCAAGAAAAAAAAAATCAAGAGCTTACTTGTGACTGGAATCTGTGCAGAAGAGCAACTTCATCTCTTGCCAGGATCATGTCAGATGGAGCTGATTTGGGACATGGAAACCCAGCTAGGATCTCTTTTCGTTTGCTGGCACTGACATTGTCAAACACTGGGTAATGATCCACAGATGCGAATTCACTTGCTGCGCATTCATAGTAGGTGCCTGTCAGCAGGGTGACAGCCAGCCATGTTAATGGGGCAACAAGTGCCCTCCCAGTGATGCTGAAGAACCGAAGACAAGCCAGCTTGCGCTCCAGGGGGCTGATTCTCCGATGGGAAGGGGCACAGCTGCAGCAGTATTCACTGGTCATTGTCCACATCTGGCTTCTCAGAGCATAGCCAGCAACCAGAAGGATCAAGGCTGGGATGACTAGAAACGCAGAACCATAGTAGAAATTTTTTCCAACCTGACAGGGACAACTGAATGTGAAAGAAGAGAAAAGCTGTTGCCCACCAACAGTCAAAGCAGCAATGAGAGAATTGATAAATGTCCCACTTCTCTGCAGGGAAGATACGATATTGTTGAGAGTTCGGCTCATCGTTGGGAAGCTCTGAAACAAATGGCCCTTTCTGATCATTAGACTCCGCAGCTATAACCATTTTATGGGATCTTACTGGTTTAACTGGCTGTGTCAAGCGACTGAACATCCTTATATGTTTAAAGGATTCTAGCATCTTTCCTTGTGTACTTTGTGAATCCTGAACTAATAAATGCCCTTCAGATTACAGCTGGAAGAAACTAGAGAGATTAATCTGGTATGAGTGACAGGAAACACTTCTGCAGTATATCTTCCTGCTAAAAAGAGAATGACCTGCTTTGCAAAGCAAACTGCTGCCATCTTTCCATGTGCTGCTGTGTGTGACACAACATGCTCAGCACCAGCAAATAGAACATTGGGAGCAAAACAGAGAACATTCTTACCCTGTACTAGACCAGGATTTAGTTACCATCAAATTATGATATAAGAACAACAGAAATTATCAAATATTAGAGCAATCCAAACATTAGGGCTGTCTGGAACATCCAAAACCTAAGAGTTCTGTCAGAAGATCTCAAAAGCTTTCCCCAAAAGGACAAGAGTTGGGTACCCATAAATCCAAATCACAACAAAAACATTCCAACTTTGCATTAAAATGCATTTGTATTGATGGAATATAATGTATTAATGTGTGGCTTTATAAGTTAATTTGCAAATTTGGGTTTATATGGTATCTTTTTGTTACATGAAAATGTGATACTTAGGTATTAATAAAATTGTATATCTATAGAAAGAAGTAAAATGATCAAATATGTAAGGTGTTTTCTATATTTATTTAATCAGAAAATATTTATTGTATAACTTCTATGCAAAAGGCACTGGACTAGGCTTGGTTGGGCTAATAAAAAGTGAATAAGATACAAATTTCTCAAACTCTCAACTGGGTGTTGTTAAATATGTAATTAGTGAATTGAAGCATAATGCTGAGGAATTCACCCAAAGTACAGTATAAAAAGAAAAGAAATAAAATACTATATTTTAAAAACCAATTCAACAAACTAGAAGACAGACTAAGCAACTCTGTAACAGGACTTCCAGAAGGAAGAAATGGGATAGGCAGAGAAACAGTTTCAAGAGAAGTAACAGAGTTTTGCAGAATCAAAGAAAGTTCTCATATCAGAAGAGTGTTAGATGTTCTGAGCAGCGTAAATGAAGACAAATCTACATATAAAAACACCATAGTAAAACTGCAGAGTGTGAAAAATGAAGAGATATTATTAAAAGCTACCAGAAGGGGATGCCTGGGTGGCTCAGTGGTTGAGCTTCTGCCTTTGGCTCAGGGTGTGATCTCGGGTCCGGGAATTGAGTCCCACATCGGGTTCTTGCAGGGAGTCTGCTTCTCCCTCTGTCTATGTCTCTGCGTCTCTCTGTGTGTCTCTCATGAATAAATAAATAAAATCTTTAGAAAAAAAAAAGCTACCAGAAAGAAGAGACACATAAACTACGAAAGAATGACTGAAGCTCTCATTAGCAACACTGGAGACCAGAGGCAGTATCTTCAAAATGCTTAGTACCAGATACACTATCACTCAAGACAGAACAAAATAAAGATACATATGTTAATTTTAAAAAGAGATACATAAAGGCTAAGGGAATTTACCACTCACAGGAACTCATAAAGAGCATTATTAAAGGATATATTTCAACAAGGAGAAAAATTAACTCTAAGGAATGACATAGGACAAAAAATAATTATGAGTACAGATATGGTATTTTTAAGTTATTTTCTTTAATCATTAGCTGTGGAAAGAATTACTTTTTACTTTAACAGGTGGAACTAAGGCAATACATGGTTATGATATGACATCAGTATGCAAACAGCTAAAATTAAGAAGACTGACCATATCAAATGTTGCTGAAGTTTGCAGAATAACTGGAACTCTTTTTATTTTGTTTAAGGTTTATTTATTTTAGAGAGAGAAAGAGTGTGGCAGGGAGGGGCAGAGGGAGCAGGAGAGAGACACTCAAGCAGACTCCACACTGAGCATGGAGCCCAACTTGGGGCTTGATCTCATGACCTTGAGATCATGACCTGAGGCGAAATCAAGAGTTGGATGCTTAACCAACTGAGCCACCCAGGCACTCCCAGAGTAACTACAACTCTTATACACTGATAGTGGGAATGTAAAATGGAATATTTTTGGAAAATTGTCAGTTTCTTTAAAAGTTTACTATGTACCCACTATATATGGTACAGTCATTTGTCTCCTAGTTACTTGCTCAAGAGAAATGAAAGCATAAGTCCACACAAAAAATTGCACTTGAATGTCCACAGTAGCTTTATTTATAATAGCTACAAACCAGAAACAACACAAATGTCCATCAACAGGTGAGTAGAACAACAAACTGTTATATATCCATATGATGAATACTACTTGGTAAGATAAAATGAATAAACTATTGATTTATACAATAAGAAGAATGCATTGAAAAGAATTTTCTGAATTAAAGAATTTAAGCAAAGAAGTACATAATGTATGACTCTATATAAAATTCTAAAAATGCAAATTCATCAATATAGACAGAGAATAGGCCAGCGCTTGCCTAGGGAATAGAGGAGGAGGAGTAAGAAGAGAGAGTACCAAAGGGCCTTAGAAAACTTTCAAAGGTTGTATCAATTTGTACTGATAGGGTTTTAATTTATGGAGGTGATTGAGTGATGACACGGAGAAGCCAATGCCATTGATAGGAGATTTCTTATTTTCATTTACCAAGAGAAGAGGGCATGCCAGGCCTCAAGGGGAAGCATCAGGTTTGGTCAAGAGGCAGAAAGGAAGACAGAAGAGCCTCGGCCAGAGCTTTTATTGGGGTTTCCATAGTAAAGGCAAGGTAAGGCAGGGGAAACAGCCTAGGATTGGCTAGTTTAAATAATTCTGGTGGGCTTTGGGGCATAAGGGCTGTCACTGCTTGTCTAGTACCTGGTCCTGGGTTGATCTAGAGCAGGGGAAATATTGACTTGGTGTATGAGAGGTAGATAAGAAGATGTTCCGGGTCTGATCACATGGGAGATATTAACCGCTTTGCCTGTTAGTGTGGCCCTGTAATTAATGGATGCCAAATAGACAAAGAATCTAAGATAATATAGCTGAAACAAGGGTAATGGAAATGTTAATTATGTTGATTAATTTGATGGCTTTAGGGTTTATATGTATGCCAAAACTCATCAAATTTTATTTTATTTATTTTTAAAAGATTTTATTGATTTATTCATGAGAGACACACAGAGAGAGGCAGAGACACAGGCAGAGGGAGAAGCAGGCTCCATGCAGGGAGTCCAATGCAGGCCTCGATCCCAGGACTCCAGGATCACTCCCTGGGCCAAAGGCAGATGCTTAACCGCTGAACCACCCAGGTGTCCCAAGACTCATCAAATTTTAAATCAATTCATATCTCATTAAAGCAGCAAAATTGTAAGCATAATTATTAAATACTTGAAATATAGGGTATAGATCATTCAAAAGCAGGAAATTAAAAGGGAATATTAACAGAAAAAGAGACTGTAAAGAAAGGGAAAATGATGGTAAAAAGAAAACACAAAATAACGGTAAAAATGAGACCAAACACATCAATAATCACATATAAAAAAATTTAAAAACCTAATAATTACTGTGGGCTTAGGGACATGTCAGGCACAGTTATAAGAACTATGATGAGATACTAATATCATCCTCAACTGGTTTACAGATGAGAATGTTATCCTCAACTTGCTTACAGGTAAGAACTTATTTTCATGAAAAGATTCAGGAAATTGCACAGGGCCATACAGAGATGGGTAAACTTAGCTCCAGAGTTATTAAAAAAATAGAGTCATACTGCTTACAAGGGACACACCAAAAACTAGACCACACACAAAGCTTGAGAAATAAAGGCACTAAAATCTATATAACTGGGAATAATGATATTAAAAGAAGGCAAAACTGAACCAAAGGCAACAAGTGTCAAAAGGGCTAATTTGGGACACTCCATCATAATAAAAGGAACAATCCATTATGAAGATAGAGCAATTGTCAACTTGTATGTCTGTGTATGTAGTATCCCATCACAGTATTTCCATTCCATTTCATTAGTAATGTCCAATAATGAAGAAACAGATGAATCAACTGCAGAAACAGAATGCTGTAGACAAGGGGTTGACTATCTAAGGCTCATAGACAAAACTGGCCCACTGCCTGTTTTCTTCGAGTTAAGAATGGTTTCTACATCTTAACACAGTTGGATGTAACAAAAAATTGTTTAGTATTTTATAACATGTGAAACTGCATGAGATTCAAATCTCCATGTTTACAAATAAAGGTTTATTGGCACACAGGCACACCTGTTCCTGCTTTCCCATCACAATAGCAGAGTTGAGTGGTTGTGACAGAGTCCATATGTTTGTAGAACTTAAAACACCTACGCTCTGGGCCTTCTCAGAAGAAGTTTGCTAATCTCATCTAGAAAGGCTGTGAATGAGGAAGACATGGACATGGCCAGCATGCACATGAGAAAATGCTCTGCATCACTTGCCATCAGGGAAATACAAATCAAAACCACAATGAGATACCACCTCACACCAGTGAGAATGGGGAAAATTAACAAGGCAGGAAACCACAAATGTTGGAGAGGATGTGGAGAAAAGGAACCCTCTTACACTGTTGGTGGGAATGTGAACTGGTGCAGCCACTCTGGAAAACTGTGTGGAGGTTCCTCAAAGAGTTAAAAATAGACCTGCCCTATGACCCAGCAATTGCAGTGTTGGGGATTTACCCCAAAGATTCAGATGCAATGAAACGCCGGGACACCTGCACCCCGATGTTTCTAGCAGCAATGTCCACAATAGCCAAACTGTGGAAGGAACCTCGGTGTCCATCGAAAGATGAATGGATAAAGAAGATGTGGTCTATGTACACAATGGAATATTCCTCAGCCATTAGAAACGACAAATACCCACCATTTGCTTCAACATGGATGGAACTGGAGGGTATTATGCTGAGTGTAGTAAGTCAATCGGAGAAGGACAAACAGTGTATGTTCTCATTCATTTGGGGAATATAAATAATAGTGAAAGGGAATATAAGGGAAGGGAGAAGAAATGTGTGGGAAATATCAGGAAGGGAGACAGAACATAAAGACTCCTAACTCTGGGAAACGAACTAGGGGTGGTGGAAGGGGAGGAGGGAGGGGGGTGGGTGGGAATGGGTGACGGGCACTGAGGGGGACACTTGACAGGATGAGCACTGGGTGTTATTCTGTATGTTGGTAAATTGAACACCAATAAAAATTAATTTATTTAAAAAAAATAGAAAGGCTGTGAAAATAAATGAGCTAGAGTGACAGCCATGGATATGGATAAACCTTAACAAATAACTGGGAAGAAAAAATGCAAGCTGTAGGATATGTACAGTATGATAAATTATGTCATTTTAAAACAAACTGATGGGGCATCTGGGTGGCTCAGCAGTTGGGCATCTGCCTTCAGCTCAGGTTGTGATCCTGGGGTCCTGGGATCGAGTCCTGCATTGGGCTCCCCATAGGGAGCCTGCTTCTCCGTCTGCCTATGTCTCTGCCTCTCTCTCTGTGTCTCTCATGAATAAATACATAAAATATTTTTAAAAATAAAATAAAATGAAATGATACTACATATTCTTTGCACTTACTAACATATAGAGAATTTTAAAACATATATAGAAATAAAAAATATCAAGTTCTATGTAGTGGTGACCACTGAGGAGGACAGAATAGAATTAAAGAGGGTGGTGGCTATTTCAACTGGATCAGCATTGCTTTATTGCTTACAACAAGGCCTCAAGTATATCTAGCAACTTGTTCCATGGAACGTGGTAGTAAAAATCACATTTTCCTTGTGTTTATAATTTCATATTTTAAAAGTCCATGTAATGGAACATATGGGAAGTGAGGAAGAGAGAAGGAAATTGTAGATCAGTGTTTCAGGGAACAACGCAAGAAAGGATGGAGCACTGATTAATGAGAAGTCACTATTGGAGTATCAAAGTCTTGCCGTAAAGGAGTATCTTGATGATAAATTCTTAATTTTTTATCGTTGTTTACAGTCAAAAGAACTAATGACTTCCTGAGGGGTCCTGTGTGTAACTCGTCAGTGATTGTGAATGATTACATCTATGATGGATCAATTTTCTTTGGGGTGTTATAACCAAATGGTCTTTTTGTTAAAGATAGCTTGCTGTCACCTGTCTATCCAACATATTAAATGTCTACTTGTCAGCGGAGACCCAGAGGCTCCCTGGCTGAGGACGTGCTGGCACACGGATAGGGAAATCAGATCTGACAGCTAGAGCAGTCCTCAGAGGGCTGGGGTGCTGAGCATATTATCACTCATTTTATGTAAAGAAGTTTGGTTAAAATAAATGCGAAAGGCAGCTTTAAATAGAAAAAGAAATTGCAAAAAGATAAGACACTCCTGAAGCAGATGTGATGGCTGTGTCTGATAGTTTGTGGGCAATCTCAGAGGACGATGACACAGCTGATGATGGATCAGTAGGGGTTCCCCTCTGTGAGCACCTCCCCAGTCTACTCAGCTGCCCAGGTACCTCCCAAGGGACCACTCTCGGGGACTGGCTCAGTTCATCACTTCCTTGCACTGGTCGGTTTGCAGTGCCCTATGATGCCATCGACCATTGCATCATTCTCCCAACCCTGGCTCCAAGTCTGTCCTAGGCTACCAAAAGAACTCTTAATAAAAGAGGAAAAACTCCTCCTCTGCATTATTTTGAAATGATTCTTCTTCCCAGTTCACTGCCAAGACAGAAATTATCTACCAGCTACCTGTTTGAAACATACCCTTTGTACTTTCTTCCATTTAAGGGAAGAAAGTGAAGAAAAGAAAGAGCCTGAGGCACACCAGCCTGCCTTAGATCATAAAGGCCACTGAAGGTTGGTGGGTTTCAGATTCTGGGACACAATCCAGTGTCCCAGCACCACCGGCTGCAGCTGTGTTCGTGCAGGCTGTGCCTCTCGTGCAGGAACGCCAGGCAGGGACTCTTTCCTCAAGCCTCATGGTCCTGGGTGAAAGGGCAGGAGAGAGGGGGAGGCCTGGCAGTCCAGAGGAAGAGCTGGCTTGTCCCAATGTGCCCATGTGCCCACGATGTCCCGAATCCTCAAGGTGGCCGTGATGTTTCCACACCACAGTAATTGGAGTTCAGTGAAACGGATTCCTGGACCACCACTCTCCACGCACCAAGCACACAGGCCTGTGCTGTTTTTCTCAGGACTCAGCACTGCCCCCACACTAGGCTCAGCAGCGTGCTCTCACCATGCCTTCGTAGCCATTGTGAGTCCACCTCTAAATTATTTTGCTCTAACATAGAGTGTGTACAGTAGAAAAAAATGTTTGATTTGGAGTCAGCAACTTGAGCCTAAATCCTTCCTTGTTGCCAACTCTCCAGCGGCTTTGAACAAATTTCTTAACATGACTTTTAGATTCTTATCCTAGGACATGGCAATCAATTACAGATGGTAATTGAATTAGAGGGAGATAAAGTGAAAACCATGTTTTAAATTGTAAGCTTTACATAAATATAAGGTGGTGTTAATCCGCCACCAAAAAGCACCCTTCGCCCCCCTACACCACCACCCAGCAAAACTGACTTTTCCTGGGAATAGTCATGGAATACAGGCATTAATAGGAATACCCTAAATATTGTGGAACCCTATTCAATATACTCACGAGAAAAAACTACAGTAATTAGTGTTTCTATGGTGCATTATAATGTGTTTTATAGCACACATTATCTCTTTGATACTCACAATTATTCTGTGAGGTGGGTATTATTATTGCCTTTTTGCAAATGTGGAAACTGAGCCATAGAGCAATAAAATAGCTTGTCCAAAGTCACTCAGCCAGTAAATGGTAGAACTGCACCTCAGCCTGAGACTTCCAAATTCTCCTAGGCTCTTTCAACTCCACCACACTCTTTCAAAGTAGTGAGTAGTCTGTCTTTATACTATATACTTTATACTTGCTATACTTTATAGCAAGAATTTTCGAGAACATACAGGGCTCATTGACTCAGATGGTAAGAAGTAGGAAACTACTTTCTTTAAATTGAGTTTTAGGCTTCTGTTTCTGGAACAGTTTTGATCCTCCACACCCTGCAGCTGTCAAGATGAGGGAGTTTCTCGTTTTAACTTTAAATATGTATACTCCTACTTAAATAAAGAGAGGCTTCAGTAGCTAATATCTCAGGGACTACAAAAGAAAGCTGAGGGCTTGCTTTCTCTGCCAAAATCATTATACATTATTCAACTGTAGAACACTCATTTAGAGCAACAGTTTCACGACAAAAAATACTAATACCCCCAAATCCATCATTCCTTAAAACTGCTGCTTATGAAAACAAAAGTACCAAATATATTTGAATTTTGTAATCATGAAAGATGGGGGTGTGCGATACCTATTAGAGTTGTTGATTAGGTTTGAACCCAAGGGGTAGTACCTACAGATTGCTGATCCTGTCTCGAATTCACACAACAATCAATACAAAGACTGAATAATGCTAACACTGAGATCTGTCTTGGATTGTGAAAGTTTCTGTTTGTGATTTTAGAACAATGCCTTGGCATGAGAGCAAAACACCACTCTTATATCCCTTGGGCTAAAGAATTTTCAGTAGCTGGTGCTTCTGATCTGACTTCCCACTATCAGCTTTTATGCCTCTAGATTACAACTTGTTCTCACCAGTGAAGCAATATTTGATCGGTGGCAAGGAACGTGCCTATAAGACAGTCCTGCTCATGATTGTTTTCCTCTACAGCCCAGCCAGGAGCAACAGCAGCAGGGTGCAGAAGTAGCACTCGTCTCAAAGCAAGAAGGAACTTGCAAAAAACGGAAGGACAGAGATTGATATGCCTCTAAGGTAAAAGCCAGTGAAAAGAAATCGAAGATCACATTCTCCATCTATCAAGCACTATGTCTCGCCCTGCACACAGAAGACCAGAATACCATAAAATCGTAAGGTCTTTTTATAAATATATTCTCAAAGAAGGTTTTCTTCTACTTCAAGGAAAATGTTTTCTTGAATGATTTCTGATTTATTTTAAATGGTGACACTTATACATAGACTTTTTTTTTCAGTGGAGCAAAGGTGTGTTTAGTAGAGTGGATCATAAAAGACACCTCTGGGAACAGTACAATGATCTCTAACACACTGTGACAAAATAATTGATCCTTTATACATATTTTAGGGTTTTCTTTTGTGACTAATTAGCTCTATAAAGGGACAAACTTATCTTTTGTGTCTGATAGAAAGTATAAAAAGATGAAGCAATTCTTTGTATTTCTTACTTCAGAACTAGGAAATGAAATGTATGTGAAATATATATAAAATAGTGATTGTGTGTTAAATTAAGGGGAATAAATCAGCAAAAAAACCCTCAGCATTAAAAGATTGCCTTTAGAAATATATTTCCTTGTCTCAAATGTAAGTATCTATTACTATAATTTGATATGTGCTATTTTTTTTTTCAATGATATGTGCTATTAACCTTTCTGTATATTCCAAGCTCAGAGTTATTTTCAAAACTTAATTGTTTGCAGATTAGCTTTGGATAAATATTCTTTTATAATCCTCTCATTGGAAATTGCAGATGTGAAAATGTATCATTAAATTAAAGCTCTTTTAATTATTTCAGGAAACTGACGAGCATTGAATAAAATTAAGTAATTTCAGTTATGGGTACTTAGAATTGTATGATTAACTGGCACACCCCAATTGAGAATGCATTCTGGGATCTTGACTTATTTTTATGTGGGGCTCTGAAATACTAAAAGATTTTGTAGAGTTGAGATATTGTACCTAAATCACTTCATTTATGTGTCAGTTAAAACACACTTTTATCCTAATATATCCAAAACCTCAAATAATTAATGGTGTTCTGTTTTTTGTATGTGAAAATGACTTTTTATTGTTTTATGAACTATGTCAAATTTTATGTTGACATTTTCTGTGACCAGTAGTAGGGATTTGAGACCTACTGGACATGTAGTTTAAGGAATCGCCTTTTACTAGGATGCAGAATGGAAAATGGGCCTCATGGGTGTTGAACTTAAAATTCAGCTACGAGTCAACTATAGTGACTACTCACCCATCAGAATAAGAGAGAAAGAGGAAGAAGAAAATGCCATGATTCAGTTTGGTTATATTATAAATGGGCACAATGTTGAGGCTCTGGCATATGAGTAGGGTGTAATTTCATTTCCTGTTACCTCTTGGTCAAATTCTTCTATTTTTCTTGCTAGTGGCAACAACCACATTATTCTCTCTGTCTCTCCTTCACCTTTGCTTATTTTTATGCTGTGCTCTTAACCACATAGCATAATTTATCTTCCGTGGTGGCTCCTTATTTGTTGAGAAGATATTTCATGTATAATTTACAGACATTTCTTATAGTGTATGATCAAGTTTTTCAAGTTAAATAAGAACAGAATTAAAATTGAATACATTGTGACTCTTTAGTGATTTAACAATATTTATGTTAAAATCACTCGCTTTACATTTCTTCTTTTCTAGTAGAAATATTAATGTACTTATTATTTTCCTATACCTGACTCATATAGATTAGTCCTTGATGTAATGTCAATTAGTGTATATAATGTACATTCTACACACACTTATGACATTTTGATTTATATTTTCAGTGTAAATTATATCCACATATGGACTTAATTTTTATAATTATTTAGATTCTATCCATTTAAAACTTATTTAGTTATTACAAACATTCTATCTGATTTGTTATGACATAAACCCACGTATATGGAAGTGGACTCTGGTGGTATTGGACAAATTTTGGAAGTATTTGGATCAAAATTATATAACATTTTATAGATGTTACTTTGTTGAATAAAACAATTTTATTGGTTTGGTTAGCCATTTCTGAAGCTTGTGCCTTAAAAAAAAAAATCTTATCAGGTCTTATCTTACCCTCCATATTAGGCTACCCAAGACACCTGAGTCTAGAGGTATAGACACCTCTTCTAACTGGAATCCACATTTACCTTTTCATGTAAACACAAGATTATGCTATGCACAGAATAAGATTATTTTAAACAGTGGATCCCTTCCCTCCCTCCCTCGCCCCCCCACCTCTATTTCAAATAGGCCTTCTTTTGTGCATCTCAGAGATAATGCTATGTCAGAGTGAAGCCTGCAGTCTCAGGTTTCACCCTGGCTCTGCCAGTTGATGGCTAGTTGGACAAGTCACTCATTCCTCCTGAGGCCTCATTCCCTGTGGGACTGACAGCATTGGAATAAATTATCCCTAATATCTCCGGCCCTTACTTAGTATTCAATAGCAGAAGCAAAATAGAGAGACTTTGTCAAATGGATTGGTCGAGCTTTGTGTGTTCTGTTTCCCATTATTTTCAACCTCTCAATGCTAAACCAAACATAAATTATTCTTAGTCGTAGTTTTCATATTTAGTTCACTCTGAAAATAGGCCATATTTTGGAGATCTATAAGGAAAGTACAAATTCTCCTTTTTTCACTAAGTATAAAGAAAACAACACCTCACAAATTTGCTGCTACAGCTGGGTTTTCATCTTGCTGGCCTCCTTGGCAGATGTGGAACCCATTAGGGATTGTGCAGACTCATGAGAAGTCTCAACCAATTATTTCTTCCAACTGAAAACATGGTCAGCCAATACCAAAGGCCATTCTAGAACAACAGAAATTTATATTGGCAATTATTCCTTTTTTAAAAACTTGCTCTGTGAAAATACCTTGCAAGCTATAAAATATAGCAAATGCATACAAAGATTTCTCCTGTTAAGAAATTTATTTCATTTCACAGTGTTTTTTCTCATCAGCAATGGATCCAAATATGGGTACAACTTGTTCTCAAAAGTCAAAATTATTGCAATAATTAGGAGGGTGGAAAAAATGTGAAGATGATCTCCAAGACTTCTTCTAATTGGAAAATTTGTTTAAAAAAATAGAGTAGCATATTGTCCATAGCTTTACCTGTAAAGTAAAACCAACCCTTTTTTCTCTAGAACAAAGATCTCTTTGTCCTCACCTATGGAGCACTGGTTGCCCAACTGTGCAAAGATTATGAAAAAGATGAAGATGTGAATAAATATCTAGATAAAATGTAAGTGGAAGTCTTTTATTCTCATGGAATGTATATTGTTTCATCACATCCTCTGAATTTTGTCTGCTTCTAATGACTTTGCTTGCTCCACTTCATGAGCTCTTCTATTATTTCAATGAACCACATTTTAAAGCTGAACATAATTTCTGACAAATGCCATTTGGGTTGTCATAAGGTATAAAGTAAGAGAAAGGAAACTTTTTTTTCTATGAAAACCAAGCATGGAATATATTCTTTTTAGGGAGAAATCATTTCTTTGCTAGCCAATTATAAGCAAGAGTATGGTAAAACAGACTGTTCTTTCAACAATGTGATGGATCATCAAACTGATTCTTTTCAGAAGTCTTCTGCTCTAATATAACACCTTCTAATACAAATATGTGCTTATATAATACAGATTATCTGTGGAAGGATATGCAAAAAGAATGCTAATGGCAGTTACCTGAGAGAACTTGGAGACAGGATTATACATAGAAGAGAGATTCACTTTTTCCTATGTAGTGTTTTTATTGTTTGAACACTTTTACCATTGCTATGCTTTACTTAAAAATATATTAAAGGGAGAAATGCACTCCTTCCTTTTAAAGTCCATTCTCCTTGTATACTTCTGCATAAATTCAGCCTTTAATCTTCTCAGAATAATTACATGATCATCAGATTATTGCTCAATAATAAAATATCTGTCAACATTTTTTAAACCTCTTAATTATGGATCCTGAAAAGGACTCTAACAGGGCAATGACTAGAGAGCCTGTATTAATAGAAGATTTAGTTAGAAAGGTTGAAGGTGAGATTTAGCCTAGTTGAGGCTCTACCCTATGGAACATTCCCTTTACACACTGTGGTGACTTTATCTTGGTGGGCCTTCTGTTGCTCCATTCAAAACATTTCACTTGTCTATGTGCATGTGGTTGTGAAGTTAAAAGACAAATTTTGTGCCAGTTGTTTAGCAAAAGCAGTCTTATCCCTTTTTATTTACAACATTAAGGTCATATTTGCTCAACTAGATTGAAAGTTCTTAGGTCTGTCTTGCCACAAGTGTCTGCTCAGCCATCTCAGCCGCATTATGACATCTCAATGAGATGTTCTCAACATTGTGCTTCAGGTACTACAGAATCCATTTGTGGTAGGGTGGAGCTAGCAGGTCATACAAATACTTTCCCCCAAGTCCCATAGATTCATTTTCCCTAGAATGAAAAATGAATTTTTTGAATGTTGCTTTTTTTTTCTTTTCATTAAACTTCAAAGTTCTAACTGCAGAAAACTACACAGGCAATAGAAATAGATTTTTCTTTTCCCTTCTTCCTCTCCTTCTGGAGCTCATCCTGGACATGCCTGTCTTCTTACCATGATAACTATGCTAAGAGAAGAATGAGCAGCCATGTACCACATCTATAGCAGACAAGTTAGCTAGATGCTCATTATGTTTCCATCAACAAGCCACTGATGAGAAAGTTCTTTGCCAGTAAGAGATATTAGGCTACAAACACCAACCTCCTCTAACTTTATATTGTCAAATTTGGGCCAACCTTTCCTCTTCAGGCTTCTCTGCTCATAGGAAACTATTTAATATTTCCCGGATAATTGCTCTCTGCCAATAGCCATTGGACTTGTCAAATTTGCTTTAATTTGTTACCCATGCAAGTGCTAAACAGAGGACTCCATCCCTAAACATTGATAGAGTTCATTATTCAAATATTATTTTCAGACCACACCCTTTCCTTCATCACAGGGGATATGGCATTGGAACACGGCTGGTGGAAGACTTTTTGGCTCGATCTTGTGTAAGAAGATGCCATAGTTACTCAGAAATTATAGACATAATTGCCCAGGTAAATGCATTTTTAGCTCTTTCAATATGTTTTGAAAATCTTTGACTTTCCTCAGTCCTGTGGTCTTCTGCTCTGATTGGATAGGCTCTATCTGTATTCACTATTAGGTGCTAAGAGATTCTGATTGTAACCATTTTATTTCAGCCCAGGAATAAAGCTATTGTGAACAGAGGACAATGCTTTTAGGCATTTAAACATCTATAGATTTTTCTGGCCACACTAGGAAAAATATTTTGAGAAGGTAAATAGAAAAGGAGTGTAATAGGGCAACCTGGTAACATGCACACCCCAAACTGGTTTCTTTGTAATCACTTTAGCCCACAGAGGAGGTGGTCTTTGGCTGCCTCAGAGAATGCAGTTGTAGCCATTTTATTCCCAGAGCAATATTTTCCCAATTGAAAAATAAAGCTTCCTATAAAAGTATGTGCTCTAAGAACTTTCACATCCCTGTTATATGAGAGACAACTTGGAATCACCTGAGAGTAGCTCAAATATCTTAGATAGAAGATGAGATCAGGAAATGCATCATTAGCCAAAATCCCTTTAATCTGCCAGCCTACAATTATTAACCTAGTGTTGTTGTTCATTTGTGGGAGACCTGGACAGTGTTTATGGGTATCGGATACTTTAAGGTTCAGGTATACTGCCTCCAGGTTCCCACAACAGACCTATTAAGTTGGTCTCATTCTTCTCTTCTCTCCAGATCCTTAATATCATGATACATTGCCATCCTGACTTTTCATGTGAGTGAAAATAATAGTTCTACATGGTGCAATAATAGTTCTACATGGTGCTTTGTGACTCCAAATGCAGTTTTATGTATTTTTTGTCTTTTACCCTTACAGTATCCTTATGAAGTAAGCAGAGTAGGAGTTGTTCCCATTTTCCAGACAAGAAAACTGAGTCCCAGAAAGAATATGATAAAAATTGAATACTAGTATATACAAAAAATTATGCATCCAAAAACACAATCCAAATGAAAGATTTTCCCAATTCTTGTAATGATTACTTTCATTATTTCATTTCATTTCTTATTATTTCATTATTTCATGAATAATGTGGATAAAATTGAAATCCAAGTTTTCCATTCTCTACACACACACAACAAATTTTGGTGAAGATGTGGAGATTGGAACCCTTGCACACTGTTGGTAGGAATTCAAAATGGTTACAGCTACTATGGAAAACAGTTTGAAAGTTTATCAAAAAAATTAAAAATAGAATTACCATAAGACCTACCAATCCCACTTCTGGGTATCTATCCAAAAAAAAAATTGAAATCAGGATCTGGAAGTGATATTAGCACCTTATATTCATCACAGCACTATTCACAATAGCCAAGATGTGGAAACAACCTAAAACACAATTGACAGATGAATAAAGAAAATGTAGTATATACATATAAATGTGGTATATACATATAATGGCATACTATTCAGTCTTTAAAAAAAAGAAACATTCTGCAATGTGAGACAACATGGTTGAACCCAGACACAGAAAGACAAATACTGCATGATTTCACCTAGATTGGAAATCTAAATCTAAATCTAAAATATTCAAATTCATAGACTCAAAGAGGGTTTCCAGGGGCTGTGAGGAAGAGGAAATAGGAAGTTATCAGCCAATGGGCATAAAGCTTTAGTCAAGCAAGATGAATGAGCTTTAGGGGCTGTGGTACAACATTGTATCGGTGGTCAACAATAATGTATTGTACACTTACAATTATGTTACAAGGGTAGATCTCATGTTAAGGTTCTGATCCCATTTTTAAAAAATCTTAAAAGAAAGAGATCTGTTTGATATAAAACTAAGAACATGTAGAACATCACTTTCCAAATATCTCTCCTCTAAACTTTTTATGTCTTTT